>NC_080778.1:6363636-6666666 GCF_020826845.1 Diceros bicornis minor | reverse complement strand
CATCTGGTGGTGACTTAGAGGAAGTGTAGGCACATGACACCAGAGCAGAAAGATAACCACCCTAGTGTCTTTCCAAGGTACCAAAAACACAGATATGATCAGAGTGAGCAAAACTTGATGTTACGGGAGAAGGTTGAAAACAATCCTTGCCATTAATAATGACAGAGCCTTGTAGTGATGTAAGAATGGGAGGTAATGTCTGTATTATTTTGTGCAATTCATAGTCCACAGTGTTTTAAAACTCTGAGGTATTGTATTAGTTTTCTTTGGCTTGAAAAAACAAAAAAACAAACCCTGGAAGGGAAAGTAGGAGTGCCTGAAGACAGAGCAGTTCCTTTAGTTTTTTCCAAAGATTGTCTAAGGGTGATTAGATGGTGAACTGAAAGGAGAGAGTGGGACTAACCCTGAGATCAGCATGCTGAGGGCCTGGGAGAATGAGTTCCTCTTCTCTGATTAGACTTTGCATGTCATCTAAGGTCTTTCAACCAAGTCTTGATTCTTTCCTCTGGCATAAATAAGTTAATTAAATGTTTTTAAAAAGCCTAGAATTTGCTTTCTTTTGGAAGCATTTCAAGATTAACTTTAGACCCTATCTCGGTTGATCTCCAAATTTTTATCCTTTCCATCTGTCAGCCTCTCCAAATTTTCTAAGACATTTTCCAGCTCTTTCTGATACAATATTTTGTGAAGATATATATCAACATACAATAACATTGAACATAAATAAAACTGGAAAATAAAATAAAATAAAATAAATGAGTATTTCTTCATCTCCAAATGTAAAATGTCAATATAGATGCTCAAAAAAGCTATTTATCCCAACACCAACAGCCCCAATTGAGAGGCTCACCAAGCAGCTTGTGTTTGGAAACCCCTCAACTGTGCGACCTTGAATAGTACAGAATTAACACGGTGCCCTGAAACTCAGTGAGTTTCCCAGGTCATTCTTAACTGGTATGTCCTTCAGAGGGCACTTAAGGAAAATGAAAATGAAACATTTATATTCTGCATCCACATCCTAAGAATAAGTTAAAACAATATGCTTAAACACTCAAACCTAGTTTAGTTGTAGTTTGTTTCAATATAACAGTTCTTAAGAATCATGAATGAATACTTTCATTAAATTATAGGTTGGATCATATTTCTAAAGGCTCATAGAACATTAGAACAGACACATTTCGAAACAACTTGTTCCAAGGGCATAGGGTATTGACTCAAAATTAATGTATTGTGGAGGTATGAAGTTATATCATATAAAATTTAACATTAAAATACCGAATTTCATAAAAGCCATTAATGCTATGATACAACTGAACAACAATTTTATGTGTATTTGATACAATTTATTATATATTTCACAGCAAAAGTGGTCCAAATTTATAACATGCTTAATTGGTGAGAATTCTAGCATGGATAATAGACTTATGGGAGATTTTGTAATATCTAAAATTTTCTTGTTTGAAATTATTCATGTGATCCTATTTAAATTGGCACATTCTCTTCTGATGTGCATTTCACTTTTTTTAGACTTTTTTTTTTTAGTAATGCATTTTAAGTTTAGATAGTATGCTGTTTGGCTTTGCCTCTGAAGAATGAGTTTCCATCCTGCTCCTTCGAAGTTTTACAAAATGTCACCGAGATAATATCATCATGGATTCCATGTCAAATAGTAATGTTTTGATTTTCCTCTTGTTAATTATCACTTGAAAGCAATTTTCACAACTGGTGGGTGCCTGTTTTAGTAATCCACATTCCCACGTATTTCCCTTTCTTCATAATTCTTCTTTGTTTCTGGTTTTCTACTTCTATTTGACATATAAAATGGTGTCTGGCAGCCAGTTGTCATGTGACATACCTGTGAAAATATCCATGAACACAGGGAGAAACTCACAGTAGTAGTGAAACTGAGATGCACAGTCAGCATGCTGCCTGAATCTGGGAGGATTCCCACCAACAGCGGGGCTGCTGACACCCCCCTGAGGGTGTCATCCTGGCTGACTTATGCACGCCTATTTAGAGCAGACCCAAGACCTTAGTCTTTCCTCTAAGCATGCATCCAGCAGAAAAGGCTTATCAGCACCAACCAGCAAACTCAATGGCTGATGCTCTAACAATAGTAACCAGGTTCTTTAAATGAATTATCTCAGGTCATGCTTATAACAATACTGCCATACGGGTAAAAATATTATTCCCCTTTTGTGGATTAAAAAATGAGGCTTAGAATGTTTAAGTGATTTTTCCATGAGTGTCATGCTAATTTCAGCTCTGTCCCTGTTGCTCTCTGCTCCCATTGTCCTGTCCTCAGGGGGGTGGCTCTGTGAGGCAGCCAGAGTCCTCCTTTCCTCAGACAGAAATTACACTCAAAGTCTATTAGGAAACCTTCCACTTTCCTGCGGTGTTTCCTGGTTTATTGAGAGGATTTCTACTCTGGAGATTCAGGATAACTTGCTCTCTGTAGGTTGATACTTCAGAAGGAAAGTCGACCACTCCTTTTATCCAAGGATGTCTCCATTTTTGAGTTCTCAATTTTTATATTTTTCGCTTGGTTTTTGTCTTCAATAAAGATAACTTACAAACTTCGCCTGGCGTTTATCTTGAATAGATTATCTGGGAATGGCATATTATTGAATATTTCTGACCCCGTGCATACCCGAGGAAGAATTTTCTGACTTCTCACATGTATGATAACTTGAGTAGGTAAAAAATATTCCTACTTCATGAACTTCTACCAGCAATCCTGTATGGCATGTCTTAAGATCTCTTCTTGCATTTCATCTCGTAAAGAAGTATGAAGTCAGTCTTGTTCTTTTCCATTCGGAGAGAAGCTCATTTTTTTTGTTGTTGTTTGCTTTTTTCCTGGGTGTTTGTAACAATTTTTTCTTCACCCTTGTAAACCATAAAATATGCCAGAATGGGAAGAAACACTCCTCTCTCTTCAATTCAGATAGAGATTGAACCCTATCTCCATTTCTCTTGCCTTTTTTTCATCTCCGAGGAATTTTTTTCCCATAATTTATATGATCTTGCTCCTGTCCAAGTTGCTCTGAATTCCTTGGAAGAACCTCATCCTTGTGTGGCATGTCCCTTTTATTTTTCCTGAACTGTGAGAAAGCTTTACAAGTTCTCTCATAACATCAGCTGTGTTGTCCTAAGCCTATTTTGCTCCTAACTAACAGCCTTTTATTTGGACTGCAATTTACATTTTAGTTTCTTATCTTATCTATTTCCCTTTTCATCTCAAGTATCTTTCCCTACTATTTTGACATCTGGTTAGGCTTTGAGTGTAAATAAATTAATGTTTAGTTGCCAATTACATTGTATTAACTTGAGTTCCTTCCAGAAGCAGATCCTGAGACAAGGATTGGTGTACAAGAAGTGGATTTTTGAGGTGATGGCTACCCAGGTAGGGATGTGGGGGAAGTGAGATGAGTAAGGACAGGTAGTCCTGTGGGCAGCTAACCCTAACTGCAGGCAGTGTGGCCACACGACTCAGCGTTGTCACATGAGGGACAAGGGAGCTGGGTCAGCCGTCTTGAGGACTGTTCCCAGGAGAGATAAGTGCCCTGGCACTTTGGTCTGTCACAGAGGTGGGAGTCAGAGAGAGGCTGGAAGGCCCATGCTGCTTTGGAGGTGAGGCCATCACGGACTGAAATGGTAAAAGTGAGAGGAATGGTGACATCTTCTGCAATTATCATGGGAAAGAAACCTCTCTCATTGGACTCATGAGAGCTTCCCCTTCACGAAGTTTATTATTAATGTTCATTGCTAATGCTGTATCTGAGTTCCTCTTTTCTTTTTACTTTACTCTATTTCCCATTGGGCATATTTTATATTTTAAGGAGCATCATGCTTTAAAGCGCACATACCAGTGAATTTCCATAAAGTAAACACACCTGTGTAACGAGCATCCAGCTAAGGAAACTGAACATTAACTGCATTCCAGAAAGCTCTCTGTCCTCCCTTTCAGACTCTACCTCTTCTCCCAGCAAGGGCAACAACCCAGTTCTTACTTCTATCAGCATAGATTAGTCATGCCTGATTTACTACTTTATAGAAATAGCCATACAGTATGTACTCTTTTGTGTCTGGCTTCTTTCTCTAACGTTATGTTTTATTCATATAGCTGCATGTAGTTGAATATTGTTTCCAATCGTGCATAATGCTCCAATAAATGTATATATCACAATTTTTTATCTCTTCTATGGTGGATGACAGTTTGGATAACTGCCAGTTTGGGGCTATTATGAGAAGAATTGCTATGAACATTCTAGTTCATGATTTTTGGTCAATATATGCATGCATTTCTGTTGGGTATAGACACTTAGGAATAGAATTGCTGGGTTATCGTGTAGTTGTGAGTTTAGTGTACAAGTAAGTGCTAGATGTTTTTCCAAAGTAGTTGCACCAATTTACTCTCTTATAAGCACTATATGAGTGTTCCAGTCACTCCCCATCTTTGCCAACATTAAAATTTATATCTTTTACATTTTAATCATTTGGTGATTATGCAGTAGTGTGGCGTTGTGGCTTTAATTTTCATTTTCATACTGGCTGACAAAGTTGAACATCTTTTTATTTGTTTATTGGTCATTTGGATATCCTCTTTTGTGAAGAGTTTGTTCAATTCTCTCATGCATTTTTCTTTGGGGCTACCTGTTTTGTTATCTTTTAAAATTGATTTGTAGGAGTTCTTCATATATTCTGGATGCGAGTCCTTTGTTAGACGTATGTATTGTGACTGTGCCTTGTATTTTCTTTCTTTTTTTTAATTTAATTTTTTTATTTATTTTTATTTTTGTTTATTTACTTTTTTTGTGTGAGGAAGATCAGCCCTGAGCTAACATCCATGCTAATCCTCCTCTTTTTGCTGAGGAAGACTGGCTCTGACTAATAGACTAATATCTATTGCCAATCCTCCTCCTATTTTTTTCCCCAAAGCCCCAGTAGATAGTTGTATGTCATAGTTGCACATCCTTCTAGTTGCTGTATGTTGGATGCGGCCTCAGCATGGCAGAGAAGGAGTGCGGCGGTGCGCGCCCAGGAACCGAACCTGGGCCCCCAGTAGCGGAGTGCATGCACTTAACGGCTAAGCCACGGGGCGGGGCCCTGCCTCGTATTTTCACTCACTTAATGTGTCTTTTGATGAACAGAGCTTCTTAATTTTAACATAGAACAGTTTATCAATTGTTTTCTTCAATTGTTAGTACTCATTTGTGTACTGTTTACTGTGAAATCTTTTCCTAGTTCAAGGTCACAAAACCTCCATCTATATTTTCCTCTAAAATCTTTATTGTTTACTTTTTCCAATTAGATCTGAAATCTATCAGGAATTGATTTGTGTATGGTGTTCAAATACACTTTGTCTCCTGTGTGGATAGCCCGTCGACCCAGCACTATTTGTTGAAGAGACCATCCTTCTCCTCACTGCATTACAGAGGTGAAATGAGACACCTGTGCATGAGGTCCGTTTCTAAACTCTAGTCTGTTTCATTGGTAAGTTTGTCCATCCTGACCTTTCCAAATTAGAAATGAATCTCTCTTTGTTATCCCTCCACTCATTGCACATATACCAGGTTGTGGAGAAAGAGGAATTTTCCAGAATTGAGAAGGAAGGTAGTGGAATTTGAGGTCTGTTGGTGGAGATTTGTATATTCTGAGAAAATGAAAATATTTTAGTATTGAGACGTGTTGCTCGTTTTAACATCTGAGAATGTGGTGACATGGTCAGAATGACAAAAAAAGAAGTTCAATAGAGGGGTGTATCTGTTTGTTTGCATAATTATTTTGGGAAGATAGCTGGAATCAGCCCAGGAGGGGACTATGACATGTCCTCAGATTACATCAGTTTCTTCTCATAATCTCAGGCAGCTAGTTGTTGCTATTCATCCAGCTGGTGGATAGCAATGACCAAAAGAACATATGCTCTGGTTAAATTTTAGCAAATGTGCAGCAATCTTGATTACAACAGGAAAGTCAAAAACTGAACAGCCAGGGCCGGTGTTTGCTGCAGAGGGAAAAAGAAAGGCAGTAGATTCAAAAGATCTGGATTGATTTCCTAACTATATATCATTTTGAGCTTTCTAAGAGTCCATAAAACTTTTTTACAAACTGCTAAAAATTTCCTCCAAAATGTTCATTTTAACTTAATGACTCTGGTGAAGACATTGCTTGTCATCTGCTTTGTTTGACTAAGAACAATGTAGAAATTACTGAGGAGAAAATTTAGAACTTTGTCTATAAAAGTTAGGACATAGACTCATTGAGAGTGTATAAAATTCTGAGTCTACTTTATATGGCTTTAAAAGAGTATTTTAATAAATTGATTTATATTTATTTATAAAATCTTAAATCCATAGGATTCTTACTCTACAGCCCATGGGGCTGTTGTTTAGATTTAATTAGATATGATATCTAAGATCATTTGGCAAACACAATGATAGTGTGGTAAAACAGGAAGGTTAAACTGTTAGGAATACGGTCATTATTTTTTATAGAAGCATATACCGTGTCAGTGGGCTCTCTCTCTCTCTCTCTCTGTCTCTGGTTCTTTCTCTCTCTCTCTCTGTCTCTCTTTCTAAGATGTTTATGTGTATGTATGTGACATATATATTGGGTGTTTTCAATGGAGTTGTAAAAACATTAAGGGATTCTAAGAGAGCTAAGGAGAATCTTTGTGTTCCCGGTTTGCACTAAGGAACAGATGCAAGGGAAGCTGAATGAAGATTGCAGGGCTGAGCGGAAGAGGAAGACTTTAAATCTTATTTTTAAATGAGGCACAGCATAGAATGGGGCACTTGTTTTCTTAGAGAAAGTGGAGCCTGGGTGTGAGTGCAGTGACGGGGGAGGGGCCAGCAGCAATCAGGGAGCTTCAGAAGAACCAGGGACGGAGGAAGGGTCTTACTCAGGGTCTTTAGCTGTGTTTGGTAATCAGCAGAGCCAGGTCCCTCTTGATAAGGAAGACCTGGTGGCAAAATCAGAAAATCAGAAAATCTCGCCTCAAGGGCTAATCAGCAGTGAGTAGATTTGTGGAATACTGTTTATGACATGGAAATACCTATGTGTTCCTTTTCTTAAGAAATTTTATAGGACTTTCTCCCTGTTTCCCTCTGACATAGGAGAAAGGAAATCAAGAAAACCAGCAGTTCAAATTTCCAAGCCATCTTTGCAGGGGAATCGCAGGGTACCTGCCCAACTGCTTGGCTATAAGGTGTCTCTAAGAGAAGATCACCATCCCTTAGGGGTAATAAAAGGTGCTCCCAGGCTCCTGTTAGCTCAAAAGGAAGGAATGTAATGCAGTTTTCATTTAAGGACAGAGATGACAAACGAGAGATCATCTGGAAAACTTGAGGCTGTCCAACCATTTCACCAGTTTCCTTATTTTATGTTTTTAGGGAATATGTAAAAATTACAGAGATTTTATAACCACGCATTTGCGGTGGCTTTGTGTGAAGTTAAATCTGTTTTTACTAGTGCTGATAACTATACACTCAGCTCCTTGTGTTTAGTATTAGTTGCTTTCAGCCAAGGCCGCCTTCTCAAGCCACACACCAATCATGGGCCATCTCATTCAGGCACCTGCCCTTCTCTGTGTGAGTGAAACAGAAGCCATGAGAGGTGGGCATTCCACAGAGCAGTTGACAAGGAAGGCAGACTATTTCTCTAGAGAAGTCAGACCATACAATCAGGAAAGGACTAAATTGAGAAAGAACGCTTTGACAGAGGGGGCCTTAGGGCTGAAAGAGCACTTCCTGACTGCGGGCCCAATCCTGGGCCCCTGGATGGGGACAAAGGGATTGTTTGCTCTCCCTCGAAGAGGCTGGTGCCAAATTGCCTGCCACGGTTTGGCAACGGCTGCCAAAGCCCTGTCCCCTTCATAATAGGGATGTTTGTCTTTGGGAAACACTTTAAGTTCTACTGCTGGGGTTTCCAGGGCATGAGAATTTCCAGTCCTGGAAAAGGAATAAAAACCCTAGTCCTTTTCTTTGCTGGCAAGTACAGATGCTGGCTGCCCCCAGCGTAGGGCCGCTTTGTTTTTAGCTCAGAGATTGTCTTTGATCCAAGCCAATGGAACAAAAGCTGATTATCTCACCTTTAAATAGAGGGATTTCAGCAGAAACACTGAAGCGGTAGGGGAGGGGACGTAGGATGCAGCCAGGATGCCCCCCCGAGTGTCCTGGGGCGCCCAGCCAGGGAGGAAGCCACGAGAAAGAACACACATGCACACAGACGTCGTTACCGCCAACACTGAAGACATTCTCCATAGCTACTTGTATTTACAGAGAAGGAGACTGTAAGTAAACAGCCATATTAATTCAGTTGTGAGGAGAAACTCCAACTTCTTAACTAACTGCTTATGTGTTATGCATTTTGATGTCATCCAGACAGTTCCGTTTCCTCCAGGTAATTTTTCTCCCCTGTCCTCATAATCCAGTGCAGAACGCTGTTCTTTCTTTCCGGAAGGTGTGCTTGACTGGTTCTGGATCTCAGCAAATGAGAAGGATGCCATGTCATCAAAACAGGAGGCCCACTGACCCTTTAGGGAGAAGCAGCAACTCCAGGGCATCTGCTCTGTTGTGATATGTTACAGTTTCTTTAACCTCAACCTTGGACCTCATTTTATTAGTAAAACTATTAAAGGAAAACTTTGTTTTGTGATATTGGAAAAGTCACTTTTCTGTGCTTCAGGTTTTCTGTCTGGAAAACCGAATCCACAAACACTTGTTACTTGCAAAGATAGGAATATCTATTGAAATTTATTATGAGCTCTGAATTCTAAAAGATGACCTGAGAGATATATATACATACATATACAGACACATGCTTGGCTTCCAAGTTATGATTGAAAACATGTAAATGTGTCCTATGTGTATTTTAATAATAATAATAATTGTTAACCATTTTTGAGAATTATATTTTAGGCACAGTACTAGCTCCTTTAAGTACCATTTCCTTTCATCTATATAGCACTCCTGGGAGGCAGGTACTATAATCTTCATTTTATAGGTAAAAACAATGGAAGCCCTAAAATTTTAGGTCCTCTATCCACGTCCATATAGTAAGTGGTGGTTGAATCTTGAGATTCAAATCCTAAGATTCCAAAGCTTGCCCCCTTACTCAAGATACTGTCCTTACATCATTATACTTCCTGAAATTTTTACAATGTTATAAACCAACGTTACTGCAATAAACAAAAAATTAAAAAAAAAACAAAAGGTGATCAAAAACCTTTTTTTAAACTAAAAATGTTTAAAAATTAAGTACTTTATGAATGCATTCAATGCTTTAATTAAAATTGATTTTATAACAAAAAAAAAAGATACTGTCCTTACAGTGCAAATTCCTGTACCTCATTGGTACCCAGTGTTTGCATGGCTTGTCTCTGTGAGGGGTAGATAGAGGTCCACGATGATAGGCACAATTTTAAAAGTCTGTAATGTTTTTTATCCTGCAGATATTACCACGAAAAACAAGGTGCGTATCCAGCTTGGCACAAGAGCACAATTCCTGCACAATGATCACGTGATTGATGGGCCATGCAGTTCACCTAAGCAAGCAGGGAGGAGTGAAGATTTTTCTGTCCAAACAGTGGTACAAGAACTGTTCTTCAGGAATCTCTTTCTTGGGTAATAAAGTCCCTTCTTTTGAAACCCCAGGCTTTGTGCCAAGAGTGGATAGATTCCTAATAAAAATGGAAGGGTCAACTTTGAAGCATGGGTCTTTGGTAAAATGAATCAAAAACTGACAAGGAAAAGCAATCAGAAATGGCTTAGCAAGTTCAGAGCAAGTGCATGTCGTGATTATACAAGGAGATATCATGATGAGCTCAGCTCTTCTGACAATGCGTTGCAGTAAATAGAGGAGTGCTCTTGTTGGGATTAAATAGTTTTTTTTGGCACTTTTTGCATTTTCTTGATTCACTGTGTACCATTAAACTTTTTATGACACTTTGTTTATTTTACGGACAAGGCATTAAATTCAAATTACTTCTTGAATGAAATTTACTCAGTTCCCATCTCATTGTGGGAATATCTCATCATTCAAGCTCGTATTTCTAAGGTAAATGAATGACCCAGATGTTAATGGCAGGTTAAAAATGGTTAGGTTGGTTCTGTCACCCAAAATATCCTGTGTCAAAGTTATTTTTGATCTTATGTATTTCTTACTGCTGGACAGTTTTGGAAAAGGATCTGAAAAAAATATTAATGTGTGTGTGCACATTTCCCAAAGTAATAAAATTGATAAAGAGTTCCTCTTCAGCCCCAAGCCATAATTTAATATTTCACCATTGATTACTGACATTACATTTTCAGTGAAACTTGTACTTGTGTCACACAGGGTAAAAATGGTGTTTCAAGACTGCCAGAAATTCTTGCAAACCCCTGACTTGTACTGAATCTCAAATTGGATTGTCTGTAATCCCCACCTCCTTGCTTGTTTGTTATGGATTTCCAAGGAGAAGTCAAATCTGTATGGAAGTAGAAAGGCTTTATTTGCCATTTATTTGTAAGGAAATTTTATCACTCTATTTTCTTCCTTTCATCTGCAGGTAAGCATTTTGCTGTGTTTTTAAAAGTGCAAAGGGTATCTTCTCAGTGTAAGGTCTTCTGCAATTCTTATAGGCCTTCCACACATGAGCAGAGGATTATTTTATTATTATTTTTTTAATTGTCATCTCTTGTGTTCCACTCTATTTGAGGTTAGGGTTCACTATTTTCTAAGAATATAGTGTTCCAGCAGATAAAACTGAAAGACACTTTTTTAAAAATGATAAATAGAATTTTTAATCTGAATGGAGTAAAATAATTTGGGTTTAAAAAGAAAGTTAAAAATTGTAACTTAAGGGGCTGGCCCAATGGTGTAGTGGTTAAGTTTGTGCACTCTGCTTCTGCAGCCCAGGGTTTGCGGGTTCAGATCCCAGGTGCAGACCTACACACCACTCATCAAACTATGCTGTAGTGGTGTCTCACGTACGAAATAGAGAAAGATTGGCACAGACGTTAGTTCAGCGACAATCTTCCTCAAGCAGAAAGAGGAAGATTGGCAATGGATGTTAGCTCAGGGCCCATCTTCCTCACCAAAAAAAATTGTAACTTAAAACTGATATTTTGATCTTAGTATTAGTAGTGCTTTAGATGACCTGCACATTGTTTGTTTCATTATGTTTATCCTTTACAGAATAAAACACTGTTAAATTCCTCAGGTCTATTACATTCTACATTTAGCACATGTTGATAAGTTTAATCCTGAAACCTGAAAGTTAGTTAGTAAGTGCTTACTCCCAAAGTTACCAATGGCAAGATGACAATTCTGAATAAAAAAGGTATAGTTTTTAGTTTTATATATCAAATTTTTACAGAGGGCCTTTTAGGTTAAGTTCTGGAATGGCTCATACAAGGGTGAAGGTTAGTTCTTTGCCTTACAAGTCCTGAAAGTCCACTGGGTGTGAGAAGCAAGTGAAACCAGGAAGAAAAATGTGCTGAATGTGGGCTGAGCTTAATGACTGCTATTTTGAATATTTCCAAACGTAAACCGGGGTTATAGCTTATCTTTGTACCCATTCATTCATTCGTTTCTTCATCTAACACCTATTTTGGGATGCCAAAGGGATGCCAAGTACAGGTCTCAGTGCTGGTGCCCAGAGTTAGCCAAAATTCGAGAGTAAGGGCACAGCCCCCGGATGGCCAGGTCTGCCGAAGACTTCTGACGCCATCTGCAAGGAATTAGGGTCCTAACGCAAAGTTAGAGGGAAGAATCCACTGAAAGCCACTCTCACTTCTGACACTAACAGCAAGTTTGGAGTTTTCCGAAACCACCCCTAGGTTGAACAATTCACTAGGACTCACAGAGCTCACAGCTCACTATGTTTATTATAGGAAAGAGTACGTTAAAATCAGCCTAGGGAAGGAACACACAGGGCAGAGTCGAGGAGGTTCCAAATGCAAAGCCTCCATTGTCTCTAGGATGCATGACCCTCCCAGCGTGGACGTGTGACAATACATGTGGGTTATTGCCAACCAAGAAGATCACCTGAGCCTTGATGTCCAGTTTTTAACACCTCTTCATTATGCAGGCATAGTTGATTGATTGTCCACATGGTTAAACTCAATCTCCAGCATCTCCCCTTCCTGGAGGTGGCCTGAAGGGCCACCATAAGTCACCTTATTAGCATAAACTATCAGGTGTGGTCCCAGGGGCCCACCAGGAATGACTAAGACACTCCTACTGTTCTCACTCGAGAAATTAGAAGGATTTATAGGTAACTTTCAAGACACTGGAGAGTAAGGCCAGACTTCTCTTTTGGCCCAAGTCCTTCCTATACAGCTAGGGATACAGCAGTAAACAAATCAAAGTTCCAGCCCATATGTGGTTCCTTCTCTGGAGTGGAGACACACATGACTAAGTCAAACAGGTAAAATATATTATCTGGATATATTAGAGGTGATAAAAAAACAAAAGTGGGGAAAGGAGGTAGAGAGTATTGAGGTGGAGAAGGGAGACATTTTAGACATTTAGATTTAGGCCTCAATGAGAAGAAGATATCTAAACAAACAGCTGAAGGAAGTGAAGGAGACAGCCAGAAGGACATCAGCAACAGGGGAAGAACATTCCAGGCAGAGAGAGCAACAAGTGCAAAAGTGCTGAGTCAGAAACGTGCCTGAGGTGTTCTAGGAGCAGCACGGCAGAAACGGAGCGAGCAAGAAGGAGGGTGCTGGAACATGAGGCCAGAGCGTGGAAGCAGACTTTGTGGGGCCTCATGTGTCAAGATATTTGGCTGTGGTCTAAGCCATAGGGGAAACCACCAGAGAGCTCCAGGAAGTGACAAGCTCCGATGGATCACGGTCTCCTCAGAACTCTGTTGAAAATAGACTGCCAGGGAGCACAAGCGGACACAGAGTCCCCAGCGGGGGGCACTGCAATCCCAGGTGAAGGATTCTGATCACCTGGACTGATGAGAAAGAAGTGGAGCAGGGGGGAACTGGTCAGATTCTGCACAATTTTGAATGTAAAACTGACAGGATGTTCTGATGGATAAGATGAGAGATATGAGAGAAGGAGAAGAGTCAAAGTTGGCTCCTATGTTTTCAGTCTGCGAACCTGAAAGAAAAGAATTGCCGCGTGCTGAGATGCCAAGGATTGGCGGAGAAGTGGGTCTGGAGGGGACAGTGAGGAGTTCTGCTCAGGACTGGGTAAGTTTGAGTGGCAATGTAGGGTAGCGGACAGCTGGATTTTAGAAGATTGCCAAGTCCAGACTGGAGACATCGAAGTAGGAGGGACACCACGTAGATGGTGTTTAAAGCCACAAGACTGGAAGAGATTAGCAAGGGAGTGAGTGTAGACAGAAAAGAGCCAAGGACAGAGTCCTGAGGTCCCACGTTTCGAGTTCAGGGAAATGAGAATGAACTAGCAAAGAATTCCAAGAGAGAGTAGTCAAATGGTAGGAGAGGATGCAGGAGGTCGTGGTGTCCTAAAAGCCACGTGAAGAAAATATTTCAAGGGACACTGGCCCCCTTGACAAAGCAGTTCTGAAGGTGTGGTCAGGGCTAAAGTCTGCTTGGAGTGGCTATTACGGAGAAGAGAAATTGAAGACAGGAGATAAACAACTCTGCTAGGTAGTCTGGTTGTAAATGGAAGGAGAAAATAATGCAGTAACTGGATATGTATGGGTCAAGAGAGGTCTTTAGAAATAGGACAAATAACAGCATTTTACAGACTTTTGGGAAAACTCCAGTGGGGAGTGATGAACTACTAGAGCAAGGTCCTTGTTTAGGTGAGGGAGGATGAGACCCAGTGCTTAGGTGGAGAGGGTAAGGTGGTTGCTCACTCACAAGAACAGCAGAGGAGACAGAGTATAAGTGCAGAGCAAATACAAGGGCAGCAAATAAATGTCATGTGTGCCATCTGTCAGTTGCTGTTTATGTGCCTCCCATATACTCACTCCTTTAATTCTCAATACCCACCTAAAAAGGTAGATGATATTATCATCCCTATTTCACAAATGAGAAGTTAGACACAGGATGCTTAAGTAATTAGACCAAGACGACCCCATCTATCAGTGGAGGCGAGATTTGAATAGGCAGTTTAGCTAGAGTCTGGACCTCTAAACCATGACAGCATGCTGCCTATGAAGAGAGGGGTGTAGATGCAACAGTGGGAGCAGGTGGAAGTTTTCCTCTAGTGACTTCTATTTTTTAACTGAAATAAGAATTAAGGCCATTGGATAAGAGGGAAGACGGAAGAGCAGGTGAATGAAGTTTGAGAAGAGAGAATAAAGTGAAATGTTAATCTGGAAAAGTTGGAGAGGAAATGCATAGGGAATATAATATTATTGCCAGCTATTATTAAGGGCTCACCTGAGTTTAATGATCATGGATTTAAAATATCAGTCAGCATGGAAATGTATTTTTCCCCAGCCATGTTCATTTGCATAAGTGCAGGGGCAGTAGGGGACAAGTTGGGCTTAACCATGGTTTCTTTTAACCTAGACTGGAAGGGTATTGAGGGTGACTTCAAGGGAGTGATGATAACAATTGTTTATAGAACTAAAGCTGCATAAGAAAGAAAGGTCACAAGGAATGAGAGAGGCAGAGGAAAGAGGATTGGCAGATTATAGGTACTGGTTGGTAAAAAGTAACACACCAGCTAGTATTCCCTTTAGTGTGGAGATTTATCTGGAATACTGGGAGTGACCCTGGGGTGTGATGGATGACTGCCATAGAAGTGGTGGGTGGTAACCTCTGATAATACGAGATCCAAAGCTGCAACATGGGGGTAGGAAGTCACCTTATTCATCTTTTTGGTGCATTTCCTCTGTAGTATTCATCTGGTAAAATAGAACTCAGCTAGAAAGGGAAAAGCTATTTTCCTGGGTTTGTAGACCTCTTGGGACATGACAGTTTTACAGGATGCTGCTCCATCCAATTTGACTCCGCTTCACGTACTCATCAACGTTGTGGACGTATCTGAGCTCCCTTCCCAGTTCTATCAGAGTTTCCGTCACAAGACCCAGAGAGAGCTCTTTTTTTTCCAAAATTCATTGATGGCGCTTTTCTGGAATACTTTCTAGGAATGCAAATTGCAAACTTGGGTTGCCAGATCCTTGAGGAATCATGAACAAAGTATTGGAAGAACTTCAAGCCACTATCAATATTCACAAATCTTGATGGAAATCATACATCTACCCAAAAGAACTTCGCCTAAGCAGATTACAAGCTTCTTTTGCTTCAGTGCTTGGGACTATATCAACTCAAAGGGGCTTTCTTATGTGGAAACAAATGAATCATGGATGAAACACAGACTTGGGGGACCTTGGGGCAGGCTTCCTTACCATAATAACCCAGTCAGAACCATCTGCATAGGATGAGCCCTGCAAGGAAACCACGATTAGGAACAGGTATCAACGAATGAAAAACCAGCAGCAGTTAATTCTCCAACATCAGCCACAGGAATAAATCGTATTATTTGAGAATTTGAGCTCATTTAATCTATGAATGGCAAGTAGGTTTCATTTTGCACAATCGCTCATTGATAGTGTCTGTTGAGCTCTGTGTTGAAAAGGAGTCTGAGGTCAAGTCTGATCTCAACAGGATTGTGCTCTGATGGATTAGCAATGTCTGTCATGGGCAACTTTAATCTAATCCAAACTTTTCTTGGATTAATTTAAGGGACTGGATGATCTAAAGAGGAAATTGGTGAGAAAGCAGATCCAGAGACATAAGGAAAATTTCCAAAGTCCCACCTATAAGTTAGTAGTAATGTAAGGACAAAGATCTGTCAGAACTTCATGGGAATCATAGGATCATACATTCTCAAAGCCATGTCCTAGGGGAGTCAGTGAACGGAAGAAGTTATGATAGAAATAACGCTACATGTGAGTTAGAAAAACTGGACTCCATCCCACATTCTGCCACTATTTAAGATACTTGAGAACTCCAGGTTAATCTGGAAGAATTTAAGTTTCACATTGTTAAAATGAGACATTTCTGCTAGGTCACCCATACGATAATTTCCAGCTCTAAAAAAAGCCAAACCGAGGGCCAGCCCAGTGGGGCAAGGGGTTAAGTGTTCGTGCTCCACTGTGGCGGCCCAGGGTTTGCAGTTTCGGCCCAGGGTTTGTCGGTTCGGATCCTGGGCTCACACCGACGTATTGCTTGTCGAGCCATGCTGTGGCAGCGTACCATATAAAGTAGAGGAAGATGGGCACGGATGTTAGCTCAGGGCCAATCTTCCTAAGAAAAAGAGGAGGATTGGTATCAGATGTTAGCTCAGGGCTGATCTTCCTCACACACACAAAAAATAAATAAATAAATAAAAAATAAAAAAAGCCAAAACAAACATGCAAACAAACAGACCTCAAGCTCTCCAAACAGAGAGAGGTTTTCTCTTTAGTTCTCCGCTGATAGTATCACAAGACAAAAGTAGATTTTTTTTTCTCTCATGCTTCCATTACCTCTGGGTTAATATGATCACATTGCTTCATTTTTCTGTCTCCTGTTACTGTTTTTTAGAATTACAAATGATTATGAAGAGGTCCAGAAGTGGAGAACAAAGGGTACTTCCTCTGAGACTACACCATTTAAGAAACTTTTATTTTGCATCTCATTTAATCCTCTCAGCAAAATAGATATTATAGATAATTGTCTGCATTTTATAGATGGAGTTACAGAGTCTGAGAGAGGTTAGATGACTTTTGCAAGGACTCAATGCTGAAAAATTATGCAGCATAGAATAAGTTTAAACTTTGACCTCTGGTTGCAATGGAAAATACTCTTTCTCTTGTATCATGCTGTTCCACCAAAACATAATGAGCTGTTAGCCTGAAAGACCTGAGTTCCAGACTTGATCTGGAAAACTCGATCTAGAAAACTGTTTTATTTCCCCCTTAAAATCCACTTTGGCCTTGTATTAAGCAGTAAATGTTTTCCCATGACTGCATTGTATTTTGCATACTGAAATTCAAAAATTTGAAACACCCATTACTGAGGTGTTACCTCCTCGTCACATGAAAATGCCTATTGCTCTAACGATCACATTGGAGACTTTTCCAAGAGGTAGGCTGCGAGCTTCTTCAAGTCATTGTAGGAAAAATATTTTCTGAGCAGATTCCTGGGGAGTGCAGTCATTAGCTCCTGCACCATGCAAGGATCTTTTGAAGCTCTCCTGCAGGAAACTTGAGAGAGATTCAATGAGCAAATGCAAATGGTATTTGCTGCAAAACTACAGCATTCCTCTGGGGGAATCTTGGGCTATAACAAAACAACTTTGAATTTAAGCAAAGTAGATTGTGGAAGAAAAGCTGTTTATCACTCCATGCTTTGGTTTGCTACAGCAAGAAAGATATTTAACTTCCTCATTTCCTCCCCATTAAGAAAATAATTGAGGCTAATTTCATTCTTACACATAAACTACACTGCTGTTTGGTTGTCTTTGGGTTTTTGGACAAAAGTAGTGCTGGGAGCTTCTGAGGCAGCGAACAAGGCTTTCTCTGACTGTTCTTGGTGTGCAGGCATCAGTAAAAGGCTCCTGCGATGGGACGGGAGAGCTGAGGAGGAGGATTTTAACGAACTCTACCCTAAAGCTATGGCTGCAGGGAAAACTAAGTTTAGGTATTCTTTCTGGATTCCATTTTTAAGACTTGGCCTCTGGTTTCAGTGTCCTTAACATACATGCTTGAACATACAGGCATTTTTATGGAAAGGAAGGCATCGTAACCTCTCAAGATACACAGACCTTATCTGAAATGCAAGTCATGCACAGTTTTGCCACTTCTACTTCTAGCTTAGTAGTGTCATACCCAGAAAGCAGAATTTCTTCAAATGCCGGAATCACTGCAGCTCTTTATTTACTTGGCTTCTAGGGGGATCCCACGCTCACACCTCAAAACAAACAGCCAATTAACGCAGAACAGGAACTGGGGCAAACCCTCTTGTGAGAGTGTCCTGGAGGCACCAGATACATTTGGAAATCTAGTTCATCGCTGTCTGGAAAGCCTATGCTGACCCTCATGCTCTGTGATTGCTGAAGAAATCTTTGCAGGAGCTTTTATAACACGCTCTGAGCAATCAGTTAATAATCCCCGGGAAGAATAGCCATGTCCTCTATATTAATCTTTTTTTTGTTTGTTTTTTTTGCCCTTGGATAATAAATACAAAGCATTTTAGTGCAGTGCTTGGTATACGGTAAACACTTCATGTTAACCACTGTTTTTTCATTTGGTAAATGTGTTTTGATCCCGTTGCATTCTATGGATTATACTACATACTGGAGACAGAGAAAGAAAAGTCACGTGACTGGCTTTGAGGCGCTCTCATCTTTATTTCTGTCTCAGCATTGAGCACAATATCTCACATCTGGAAGATACAAAAACAATACAAAATGCAGAAAGGCGTTAATTGCTGTCACCTACTTCTGCAGGTGAGGTCCAGCCCTCTCCACCAAGTCTGCACAATTTGGTCACTCCCTGAGAACTCTCCCTCTGACCTGGGTAACTTGATTGTAGCCTAACTGGCTTATCCCAGATGTGAATACAACATTCTTTCCTCCACCAACATAGGCTATAGTCAAGCAAGTGGGAGCCATGAACAAACTATTCAACAAGGGACCATTGACTCCTGGGCTGGGACTTCTGAGTGGTTCTGGTTTGTGGCTGCTTCTGTTTCTTTCTCTGTTCTTTCAACACAAAACCTGGTCACTGCTACTTAGGAATATATTGCCCAGTGAAAGCTAGTGATGGATTCTCGCCCCGTGGTGGATGCTCTGGTTTCTCACCTGGATTAGTGGTTGCCTGCCCTTTCCTTCTGGTGTCCCTCTTCCTCTCCCCGGGAGACTGAACTCCTGCACGGAATCTGCGTATGCTCCGAGGTCTCCAGCTCAGCGGGTGCCCTCTTAATGATGATGCTCTCTGTGAGGCCCACGCTGGCGCTCTGCAGGGCTCCCAGCTCTCTTTGCTTTTGCTTCTTAGTTGTCACTAACATCAGGAGAATTAGCTTGCGGGCTTTACAACAAATTCTAACTTTGCCTTCTGTTTGGAGCCATGCCAAATGGCCAGTGCAGAAGGCAGGGTGTGGAGGGAAGACAGCGTTGGTCTCTTGCTGCTTGACACACCTTTGTTCTCGCAAATTTCACTTCTCTGGTGAACACCTTTCACCCTGGGAGCTCCCTGAGCAGTGGGGCTGTCATGGAGTAGCTCTGCTCTAATTACTTCTGATCACGAGCTGCGAGGAGTTCTTGCCAGGAGAATTTCCATGCCAGTGCGTTGGCTGGGAAAAGTCCTTCAGGTTTGGGATTTGAAAGGTACAGGTACCTAGCTTTTTGCCACTGCAAAAGTGGTCTGCCAACCTGCAGCAGGTGGCATCCTGATGCTCATTAGAAATGCAGAACCTCAGGCCCTATCCCAGACAGACGGCGTCAGAATCTACATGTTAACAAGCGTCTATGCACACTGCATTTGAGCCATTTTTCAGTAGCAGCTGGGTAGGAACCAAGCTACCTTTAGAGCTTCCAGAATATTTTCTAAAATATACATTTTAGTATATTAGTGTGCCGCTCCCCATTACTATCACTATAGACGTGTTGTGAAAAACTGAAGTTTGCTAGTAAAATTCACCAAATCCCACAGAGAAAAGGTCTACATCTAAATATAGTAAATATCAAATACATGTCTCATTAAAAATTGGCATCTCTCATAACTGCCCTGAGGAAATTCACTTTTAATAGCCATGAACGAGATAAAATAGATTGATTCTCTGTCTCCACAAAGCAAGACTGACAGGAGATTGTTAGTTCTTCTCAAGCACTGCTGTAGGGGCATCCGTGAGACTTGCAGAAAATAGGGAGGCTCAGCAGAGCATCTCCTGACAGCATCTGGAGAGGTGATTTTGAGAACCGCAAAGACTTGCCGAGTTACTGCGGAGGAGCACCTGTGTGAGGCAGCTCTGGGCTTATGAGCAAGACAAGGTTTGGCACAAAAACAAAATGGTTCATGTTGTTGGATCCTGTACGAAAATACCAATATTGGCACCAGGCGCAGCATCTGGAGAGGTGATTTTGAGAACCGCAAAGACTTGCCGAGTTACTGCGGAGGAGCACCTGTGTGAGGCAGCTCTGGGCTTATGAGCAAGACAAGGTTTGGCACAAAAACAAAATGGTTCATGTTGTTGGATCCTGTACGAAAATACCAATATTGGCACCAGGCGCAGGACACCAGAATGCAGACTACCTGGGTCCCGATGTATTTTTGAGCATCAGAAGGCCATTTAGTTGTGTTGTCTGAGCTCAGGATCCCTGCTCCGAGGCCAGCGCTACATTTCTGGGAAGCTCTTCCTGTGACTTGATCGGTTTCCCTTCAGAAGATAAAACATTGTGCATTAGTCCTAGGGCAGCTCTACCATCTGGAAGCTAGATTCATTAACCTCAGACCCCAACCGATGAGGCCACATTGACCTTGCAACCAGGGGAAGGAAATGTCCTTTGCTTACCTAATATTCCCTGTGGCTTCCAGCAAATAAGCCATTCTTCATGGTTGGTCTTAAACTTGGCATAATGTTATCCTGATTTATATAGAAGTTCCTGCATTTCCCCTTGAGGCGACTGTACTTCGGTGCTGTGTGAAGTGATCCATAACTATGCTGTTTCTAATCCATTTGTAAAACCATTTATAGGCTGATTGGGGAGGAAAGGTGGTCTATAAACGCCTGGTGATAATAATGATTGTAATGCTTATGAGTGATGAAAGATAACTAGGCCTCTCAGCAGGGCAGATGCTGCCCACTCACAGACGCTACTCTTCCTTTTCTCAAAGGCCCTCTGACCAATTGATATTTAAAAAGCAAAACTCCCTCTAGAAAGCTTGTAGTCTGACTTGCCAGGATTAATCAGCACAGAGAAACCATACTGGTCTAAAAGGGATTACAATTATCTATCAGTGTGCTTTAATTGTTTTAAATGAGTAGTTGTCTTAACGTCTATGGATGTGAGTTTGGAGTGCATGCTGATTCCATCCTAAATATGACATACACTCTGTTTAGCAGTTCAGGAATAAAAGGCCATTGTGCACTTCGGATTTACAGAGAACAATTATGGTATTATAGGCATTTTAAAGGATTTTGCTTCGTTTCTGAAACGTCACTCTTCTCTGTTATTCACTTTGCTTCCCCATACAGCTGTGGGTCAAGACCAGGCTGAAGTGGAAGCCTTGAAAGCCGACAGAAACACAATGCAGTGGCCTTTTGTGATCCCTGGTAATTTTGCCAACCGTTAATCCACATCTGTGGCAGAGCTTTCCCTCTCTTATGTCTGCCCTTCGTTCTTTCCAGGGCAATCTTTGGAGTTCATCTACACTATCATTTCCCTTCAAACACAATCTGGCTCTCTGTGTAGGGAGGAGGAGGATGGCTCTGGTGTACTAAGGTCGTATTGCAGAAATCCCATTGGAATAACTCAGAGGAAGTGATTTGAAAAGAGTGACATGTTTCCAACGCTGTACGAGTGTAGGAGGACAATTTAGTTTTCTCTGCCTACAGTCCATAATATATGACTTTTTATCCCTACAACCAGTTAACCAAATATATGCCTTGCTCAAGGCAATGAGTATTTTAAGTTATATTTTTACCAGAGTATTTTATATTTGTGGGTGAATATTTCACAAAATTTATAATCTGCCGTAAATACTTTTGCCAGTATACACTGAACCAGATTGCATATCCTCCTCACTGTGACTTCAGAGAAACCTCTTCTTATTTTTATAAATTAAAAAAAAATGTATCCCTAAGGTTCTAGGGTACACACACACACACATACACAATACATATACACACCAATATAATCCTTAAACTTTTTAGCTATAAATAAAGCAGAATTCAGCTTCTGAGATTTTTATTACATTACAAACATTTTCAAATTTTGAGAGAGTCCGTACTCCACATTTTTCAGGGAAACACAATTAAAATATAGAAGCTCACAGCCATAGGGAGTATTTCTCTCCACCGTGCACCCTTGTTATGCTTACGAGATCCTCCCTTTCTTTCCTTCTTCAACAATAAGCTATTGAATATCTCTTTCCTTTCTATTCCAACAACTAAACTCATGTGCAGCAATGTGCTTATTTTTAGCTGTGTCATTGGTTCTCAGATTGACTAAGGCAAGTGAACACCTGCTCATTTCCTGGTCTATTCTATTCATCTTGTCTATAACACTGCTCACAGCATCATCCTGTCTCAGAGAGGAGAGAGACACAGGATGAATTCTACATGATAATGGGGTAAGAGTTTCACCCTAAGGAGAGCAAAGAAGTTGATGTTCCCTAAGCACAGCACGTCTTATGTTCAGGAGTTTTGTGCTGTGAGATTACAGTGAATTATCTCATCTTTTAAATATCAGTATTATTATTTAAAAAATTAATACAAGGTCAGGGAAAAAAATCAAACAGTACAAAAGATACACAATGAAACGTCACCCTCCCTGTCACTCTCAGTTCTTTTTCCCAGAGGAGAGTTGCTATTTTCTTATGTGTCCTTCCAGCAATAGTCCGTGGTAGGCAAGCGTATGTAGGTGTTAGTGTGGAGTGTATATGTGTGCATTTCTCTACTTTTTTTTTTAACCTAAAAAGTAGCATATGATATATATTTTTCTGAACCTCACTCTTTTCACTTATTATTTCAGACATTGCTTTATGTTCATATAGAACTACTTCATTGTTTTCAATGGCTGTATCATCTTCATGATTTATTGAACAGTTGCATCAGCTGGGGTTTGATTAGGGAAGCAGAGCCACTGTGAGTGATCTAGAGGAATTAGACCTTACGCAGTCTAGGGGATGGTTAGCAGCCTACGTAAATTTGGGCTCCACAAATGGTACTTGATGTGAAGTCAGCAGGTTTGGCAGTCGGACATAAAGATGGGGGGGGCACCAAGGACAAACTGGAACCCATGGGCATAAAGTGAAACCATGTCTTTCTCTCATCACCTCTATTGTTGGCCATTCGGGGACCTGCAAGATACGCTGGAGGCTTATCCTTTACCATGGAGCCAAACTCATGCCTGGCCAGGATGCAGAGAACCTGCAAGGAAAAATGCAGTGGGAGCTGCAGGTCTGGCTGCTGCTATGCCCGCAATGGTGAGCAGTGTGCACGTGAGATACACAAGCACCTTCAAGCTCAGTAAATGCTCCACTTCTGCCCTGCTCACCTTGCACACTTCTCTTGGTGAGCCCTAATCCAAAAACTTACAAGGGAGGGCACTGGGAAACCTAGCTCCAGCTTGGCTGGGCTGTGGAGTCAAAGCTCTACAATAGTCCCACATTGATGGACACTGAGGCTGTTTCCCATCTTTAGAGTCTGCAAGTGATGCTCTAATGAATGGCTCTCTACTTGCATCTTTGTTCACTTGTGTCAGCACAGCTAGAAAATTAATTCCTGGAAGTGGAATTGCTGGCCCAGAGAATGTGCACATTTTTTATTTTATTAGATAATGTTAAATTTCACTCCAAAGAGGTCATACCAATTTATATTCCTGTCAATGTTGTATGAGAGTTCAGATGTCCTGACATCTTCTTCAACAGAATGTATTATCCTGGTTTTTGATCTTTTCCATTTCGATAGGTAAAAAAACATATCTCATTGTGGTTTTAATTTGCATTTCTTTTTACTAGATGTGTGGTTCAACATCTTTTAAAAATGTTAAATGCATTCAAATTTTTTTCCCTCTTACTGACTATGTTTAGCCATTTTTCTGTTGGATTCATTTTCTGATTTTTTACATTGACTTCTAGGAACTCATTATATACTTAAAAAATTAGTTTATTGTGTGTGTGGCAAACATGGTCCCCATTTTGTCTTTTCATTTTACCTATGCGAGAATTTACTGTTATGATGCTATACTTATATTTTGATTATATGGCATTTGAGCCTCCTGCTTTATGAAAGGATTGTTATCTCTTTTGTTTTTCACAAAAATTCTGAAAGATAGGTAATATGATTCCCATTATATCAATGAGGAACCTGAAGTTTATAGAAGTTAAGTAAGTGGCATAAGGTCACATGGTAAGTGGTTGAATCCACTTGAGTCCCCACAGGAAGTGTATGACATGGTCAAATGCCAATTTTCATAATCCAAATACCATGATCATCCCAAGATGGAGAAGCAAAGGGAGGGATGGTTACTGGAAGCTGGAGGGGAGATACTGTTGAGGGGAAGTGGGATGCCTAACGAGTACCTGCCGCCTTCAGGGCCTGCCACTCATGAGGAGACAGAGGAACATATACCTTCACCTCTTTCTCTTCCCTTCAACACACCTTTAGCTGGTAATGTCAAATGGCTGAACCCCAGTGGAAGCCAAAGGCACAGATATTATTTGGGATTCAGCTGGCAAAAATATTTAACTTCTCTTTTTGACTTTTGAGGAAATAAAAATTACCCGGCCCTTCAGGTTTGGGACAGAAGAAGAGAAGATCAGTGAAATTCATTGGGCACATCTAAAAAAGCTCTGGTCTGCGCCACGATATGTGAAAAAAAAACAAAGAACTCAAAGTGAAGATGAAATTAACTGACTGCTTGGTCATGAGAGTAAAAGGTATCGGTGCATTCAAGTCAATGGGGTGTATCATTTTTAATGGCAGTGGATATGTCACTAGAATTGTGACATATTTCTCCCACCCAAATCAGTTCATTTGAGAGAAAGTGGCCTATCACCAACTTCCATTATACAGGAAAGCCGTAGAAAACTGTGCATTCAAAAGTAAATCCTGAAGCTTATTGTAAGGTTAAAAAAAATGAGGGTGGCAAAAGGCAGGTCCTAGGATATGGGCATGAGCTAGAGAAAAACAAGGCTGAATGATGTAATCCAGCGATGCTAAACTAACTTTAGTTTCTGAAAACTTCACTTGTCTCTAGCTCTGGGACTTGTGTGATGGGTTAACCTGTGCAAAGAGAACCACAAAGCAGGAAGATGTTTTCAGACACTATGAGAGAGGTAAAATCCTGAATCAGGAGCAATAGAGACAAAATACGATAGAGTTGAGAATCATTCAAAGGAAACCATGTCCAGGACTTAAAGACAAAGGGAGAGGGGAGAGTAACATTACCTGTAATTTTAGGCTTTCTTGATGGAGAATAACAGCACATTAGACAGAATTTGGACAATAGGAGAAAAGCTATCTTAGGGGAAGAAAGATAATGAGTTTAGTTTATAGACTCTTAAGTCGAGATAGCTGTGGATTGTTTTGGTAGAAGTATCTTTCTGGCAGTTGGAAATACGAACCTGGGTTTTGGATACTGAAGACACAGATTATTCAAGACTCATTCTCTTCATAGAGCTGATAGTTAAAATTCTGATAGTGAGATAAGTGAGGATTGATTTTAAAGAGAAAATGAAAGGATTGAGGATGGAAACTTGGGAAAACTCATTCATCAGAGAAACACGTGAACATGCTTCACTAAGCGGTAGGTACTCAGCTAAGCATTGGAAAAATCTATGTTTCTTAAATGTAGGGTAAGAAAGAGGATCCAGCAGAGAGGTTAAGGAAAAGCGAGAGAGGAACAGAGACAACTATGGTATCACTGCCTCAGATGAAGTGTGGTATCTTTCCAGGTATTTGTCCATTTCATCTAGGTTATCAAATCTGTGGGTATAGAGTTGTTCTTAATATTCCTTTATTATCCGTTTAATGTCCATTGGGTCTGTAGTGATGGACCCTCTTTCATTTCTGATATAAGTAATTTGTGTCTTCTCTCCTTTTTCCTTTATTAGCCTGGCTGGAGACTAATAATTTTATGATCTTTTTAAAGAAAAAGCTTCTGGTTTCATTGATTTTCTCTATTATTTTCCTGTTTTCAACTTTTGGTTTCCACTCAACTTTTTATTATTTATTTTCTTTTGCTTACTTTGGGTTTAATTTGCTCTTCTTTTTCTAGTTTCCTACGGTGGAAGCTTGCATTATTGATTTCAGATCTTGCTTCTCTCCTAATATAAGCAATCAATGTTATTAATGTCCCTCTAAGCACTGTTTTGCTGCATCTCACAAATTTTGACAAGATATATTTTTATTTTCATTTACTTCAAAATAGTTTTTCATTTCTCTTGAGTGCAGCATGCTATCAAATGCTGAATCTAGAGTCATGACGTAGGTGTAACGGTTGCCTCTGGGACTTACTAACTCTATAGTTCCCCCACAACCACAATCGTCACAACCACACATCCCAAACCACTGTCCCATAAGCACCACAACAATTTCCAGAGTGCCCAGTTGTGCTATTGGCACTTCACACTTGTCCCACGCATGTCTCATCCCATGTCTTTACAATAGATGTAATTGTCTCTACTCTACATGCAGAAACTTGCCCAGGGACATAGCTAGTGGGAGGTGGAATTAGGAATTAAATATATGTTTGACTCTCTCTGGAGCATCAGATTCTTTTGTTGTTGTTTGTTTTTCCTGTAAAGTAGGGGTAATAACTGGTGTCCTTTATATACATGTATACCAAACATGGGAGAGAATAGCTTAAATCTCTTGTTTTGTTTTCTTTTTTCTGAGAGTAAATCAAGGAAAATATCAACTTTGAGGTTTTATCTGGCAATCATAAGTTACAAAGCAACAAGTTGATGAAGCAACAAAAAAATATTTATTGAGCCCAAACCTCCTTCTTCTGACTGCTGCTTTATGGTTATAATAATAATATTAATAATAATAATAACATATTATTGGCAACCTTACGTTTTTTCATTCAGGAATTTGAACTTTCTTATAATTACACAAATCAGAAAATTCAGGGCAACTCTGTCTTGAAAATACCTCAAGATTATCTTAGATTTGGGAGACACAAACTGACCTGAGTTGTTGGCAATTTTTTTCTAGGATACTCATAAAGACATTTTTATTTGATGGCAAAACTCTTAATGCTTTGTGCGGTTTAGTGAGTTGAGTGTGAGAAGAAATACTAATGAGAAGGGATAAATGTTGAAATGAACCTCTGAGAATTTTATCTTTCTTTTCTACAGAAGGGTGAATTTTAGTAAAATTGCTCTTTTTTAGAAAGAGATTAACTGATCATTTCCAAACTTTTATTCATTCAAACATCTTAGACTCTGATATCCTATTGCAAATGTGTTGATATGTGGGGATAATTTATCAACTTTCATTGAGAGTTAATAAAGTTGTTTGTGGGGGAATAGCTCCAGATAAAATTGGAAAGGGAAGATTCTCTAGGTTAAGTACACTTAGAAATATTGCCTGTTAGAAAACATCAGAAGTGTGTTCAGTGAAAGCTTGTTTGTTTGTTTTTTTTTCACTTGAAAAATGAGCACTATAGGGCAAGTGCATTCTCTCAATGCGTCCATTTACTAGAGTGGTTGATTATATTGACTTTTTCCCTACGAATTTCAATCAAAATAATATGTATTTTTAAAGTAACGCTTTGTAGTTCTGGCACTGTTCTTAGAATCCAAAATCTTCCTTTTATCTCCTTGACATGTATCAGCTACAACTATATTAAAATTCTACATTTTAATCTTTCTGAATTCAATTCTCCCAATGAATTTCTTCTTCCTCCATGCCTGGAGTTCTGACTTCAAAAGAAGCTTTTCATACACAAGAGAGATAAATGCCAGGAGAATTGAAGTAAGGATTGGGTCAAATAACATAGGAACTCCTTTCTTCCTGCATTTTGAGATGTGACATGTGAACTGAAACTAAATGGTAAAAGAAGCCCAGCTCTTATTCTATTCTCTATAGGTTCTAGGGGAAGAAATTGTGTCTTTTAAAAAGAAGAGATCGTAAACTGGCTGACTGTGCTGTGATATCCAATTCCTTCCAATATCCATCTCGTAAATGGAAAAATGTGCAGATTACATATGTAGACTGTCACAGACTGGTGGCTACATTGCCAGAATGCTCCATGAAGAATAAAATCTGGGATGTCAGTGTTTAGGAAGAGTAGATATTTTTAGTGTCTGGGGCTACTGGCCATGAGAGGGAAGTGTAAAGGAGAAACCTATTAGTGCCAACGAATGAAAGCATTTTCTGGGTCAGTCTCTGTTTTCCTCTCAAAGTGTGTGGCCTTTCCATGCAAGGCTTCTGCTGTTTAGAGCTTCCCTTTCAGATCCGTGGTACGTGGACAGTACACGCACATAGACATATGTCTGGAAGAAAAGGAACATACACACACATGGAAAAAAGTTCCCTCTCCGCCCCCAAAAAAACCTGGTGATATTTTTTCTGCTAACATCACATAGTACTGGAAATCTCAGGTCACATCTTCAGATGGAGACTTCAGGCTTTTCTGCAGTGGAGTTATTCCGCTTTAAGGAAAAGGAATGTCACCCTTTCATATGGGTTTAACACAATTAAAAATATTTTTTCAGATTCTTGTAATTATAGAATATTTCTGAGCAGCTGATACCCAACTACAGAAGGGCGAAATACAGAAGGGTGGAGTACAGCTGAAGCAGGATAGAAGGAAATGAGCCAAGAAGAACCCGCAATGGGATCTGCTCAGAAGGAGACTTTCAGACGTCTGGGATGGTTACTGAAATTTTGGTCTTGCACGTCTTGATCCTGCCAGTGAGAAGATCATATGGTAAAAATATAGCGCAGCTTTCTTGAAGTATTTAGCAAAAGAAAGGTTACCCAGTTATCAGATCAGGGAGCTGTGTCGTTCCCGATGCCCCTTCTGTACCTGGGGTGAGGGGTCCTGCTAGCAGCCTTGGGTCAAGGGGCCATTGTCACTGCAGCAGAATGTGATAGCACATAAATTCGAACTTTTCAAGTTTGACTCCACTAAAATTACAGTACGACATTGAGTCATTATAAATAATTTTTGACAAAAATAAAGCATAATAAAGCTTCCATATGCAATTGAATTACTTTTATTTTTTTGTCAAGTCCAAAACTCACACCAAACATACAACCTTCTAATTTGCCTCTATCACCCATAAAATTAAAGTAAAGTTATTCGACAACCTGTCCACTTCATGCCTGTTTCTTAACGGGTAAGCAGGCGGGTTGTAATGTCTGACAGGCCTAGACTCAATCCTGCTCTCGAAATTAAGGGCCATTTGTAACCTCTCTGAGTTTATTCATTTATAAAAAGAATAAACAACCATTCTCACTTTTTTTTACCCTTTTTTTCCCTCCTAAGGATTACGAGTGCTTAATAAATGGCCTGGGCGATATTAAATGCTCAATGAATAAATGCTAGTATCATTGTTGTTCTTTTTATTGTTAGGATAACGTGGCTTACTACTGAAAAGGGTGAATGCCCTTAATCGAAGTGAGGTGAGTATAGGCTTTAGCCAATAGTCTATAAAAGTAGGTTGCTAATTTGGATAAAGGTAAAGTTTTAAAGTAAAACCTTGAGAGAGGAGATGAGAGAGGTTAGAGGTCATTCTTCCTCCACTCAACAAACCTCCCAGCTCCACTGCTCTTGGTGGGTGTTTCTTTTTCTGTTTTGTTCCTTTCACATTTCTTCTCTTAAAGATTCAGTTAAAGTGGAACCTTTGAAGATTGAACTCTCCTGGCTGCTCTCTTTGCTTTAGATATTTGCCACCAACAGTGCTTGCTGCCAACAGCTGAGGCGTGATGGCCCTGTGGTGCCCAGTGGGATGTGAAGGAGGCTATAAGGCTCCACCCACCTCTGGTCTCTCTGCCACCATCAATGTAGCACCCATGGATCAGGAAACCAGGTTGTCTTCTTTAGAAAGGCCCTGTCAAAATTGTTACTCCTCTCGCCAACACATTCTAGTGGTAATATAGGGGATTTGAAGTCAAAAGCCTTCTTTAGTCCTCAGTTTTCTTGTCCATAAAGGTAAGGATGACCCACAGTGAAATGGAGAGGAAAAGGTAAGACAAAGTGTGTGGGGTTCCTTATGCGGGGTGAAATACTTATTAGAGGAGACTCACCTCTTGGTCTCCACTTTGAAACCACAGCAAGGATGGCCCCAGTCAAGATGAGATGCAGAGGCATTTGATTTTGATGGAGGCGACAGAAAAGTCTGGAAACCAAGTCACTGCCTGGAGGCCCTATGTGTGTCAACCAGACACAGTCTTAGGATTCTTGAGGATATAATTTATTTATTTATTACTCATGAGTTAAGCTAAAATTTCTCAAAGTGTGGTCCAAGTGCCACTCAGGAATTTCTGTTAAAATGCATATTTCTGGGCTCCATCCCAAACCTACCAAGTGAGTATCCGCAGGGAAGAGTCCCAGAAATGGGCATTTTAATGTGGCCCCAGGTGATGTCCAGTAATGTCAACTTTGAGAGCAGCTGACCTTGGCCCAGGCAATCTTACCTTGGCCAGCAAGCTGACACAAGCCCCTTCTTTTCAGACTTTGCTCCTCACTAGCCCAGCCATGGATTCTTTCTTCTTAATGTCTATGATATAATTTCCTTTAACTCTATTGCCATGAACTTGGTTTTTGCTATAACCAACTCACATTTGGATTACTGTAACAACTTTGTAACCATCTCCTTAGCTCCGACCTTTCTCCCTTCTGGCTCATTTCGCACACTTCTGCTAATTTTAGTCAAATCACTTTCTTCATCTAAAACTCTTCAAAGATGACTTTTTATTACTAATTTATGAATCTAAACACCTTAGCCTGGCATCCGATGCCCTTTTCAATCTGGCCCCAATTTAGACTTCTTTATACCTTCATCTGATCCTTTACTCTGCACTAAACCAAGCTGGTATTTTTCTCTCTCTTTCTTTCCCTAATGTGACATTCACCATTCTATTCATTATTTGTATTGCTTCTCCCTCGAATTAGAATTCCACCCTCCTCTTCTCAATGTGACAGAATCCTTAAATATCCAACTAATAACACAGTAAACATCTCTGGCCACTTGAATCAAAAAAAAGTGCTGCTCCTGCTCTAACTGTTCCAGTACATGCTCTGTGATGAATTTTTGGGTTGTTATGTATCATAGAAGTCTCTCCCTGGCTATGCCATAAGCCCCTTGACAGCAGAAGCGAGTGCTATAGTTACATTTTCAACAAGGACTAGCTAAGACCTTGGCTTATGATGGGGCCCCATTCACTGCCCTGAGCTCTTCCCTAGGACAACACCACCCTCTCCCAAGGTTACACAACTGTTTAGTAATAAATAACTTTCCCGACCTTCAGTCCAATGCACTTTCCTTTTACTTCTTAGGTACCTTGAATTAGAACAGAAGATTCTCAGTTACATTGTGATTATGGTAGGTAAGCCTAAAAGGCAGTTTTTGGCAATTCTAAGAGAATTCCTTTCAACTGTCCCTATGGCCAGCTATTTGCTCAGTGTCCCCACATACAAAGAATGCTATACTCACATTCTGACTTCATCCATCCATGTGGCATACAGTGAGCATCATTATAGGCGAGGCCCATGCAAGATTCTATAGGGGATGCTGGATTAATGGGCTGTGGAATTTGTCCTCAAGGAACTTGGAGCTTTGGCTGGGCAAGAAAAGATAAACGCAAATAACTCTAAGCAAGGTTGGCCATATCAGGCCCAGCTTACCCACCCATAACGGTCTCCTCATCAAGTGGGGAAGAGCTGTTAATCTGATCAGGCAGAATCTTAGATGCATATGGCACCAAGTCCAAGAATGGTAGAGTCAGGGAGGTTCAGATCTCCTGGGCTCGGACTTCCCACTCTGGCCCATCTGGTGAACAAACCATTGGAGGCCTGGATGGCTGGACATCTCCTCCTTTTCTCTCCATCTACCTCATCCTAAATAACACAGCAGATGATCTTTGCATCTCCCACTTTTCTCTGCCCACTTTCTCCATTCTTCAGCCCAGAGACTGTGAGATTTAGTCACTGGGGATTGGAAGAGAAGGCCATGCTAGTCCTTGCAAGTGAGCCCCGCTCCCCTAGCAAACGTTTTCAATGGATCCACTCTGGAGCAATGGGCAGTTGAGTAATTACTAATACAATGACACATCTCTCCTATCACGCTGATTCTTGCTTATAACTTCTTTGTCAATCTTGGAATATGTTATTGGGGGAATTGGAGAATTCCTCAGTTCTCAAAGGCTGGCTCAGTTCACCCACATTGTAATCTAACCTCATTAGCAAACACGGCCTCATAGGGAAATTGCAATGCAAAAGAATCAATCCCTTGTATTTTACATTTATTTTCCAGTTTATAAAGCACTTCCACAGGCAAAAGAATAAAAGGAAATTTATGAGTATTTGATGAAGAGATGACTATTTTCAAACTAGGTAAATGTGATACATATTAGTTCCCTTCATCAGTTTGAGGGCATTTGCTAAAGTACAAAAAAAGTCAGAAAACAGCTAACGTTTTGGAAAAGTCTGCGATTGGACGCCAAATGAGTTTTTTTGTTTTTGTTTTTAATAACAGACTAGTACCTTCTTAGAAAAATAAATCACTAGGTTATTTTAGTCCAAATTTGTGTACCACAAGCATGCCAATGTCTCAGATGATTACATGTGACAGTTAAGGGTCATAGTTAAGGGTTTGAACCATTTCCCACTTTGTTTATTCCCAATTCGGATTATTTGTAAACTTGCAATATGGTATAACTTTAGGGGCTGAGTGCAGCAGAAGTGTCATCTTCCTTGTGATGTAAGCCTGTGTCCCTGGGGAGAGAGCTCCCATTAACTGATGAAGACATCAAACTGTGTTCCATGAGTGTCAACAGCTGCATATTTATCACTGCGCCATAGGCCCTCTCAGACTGAAAGATTTCACTGTTTATTCACAGCAAAGACACTTAATTAATGACTAGGCCTAATCGGACTGTCTTATTATTTACAGGGATACCAGTGTGGCTTAGCTCAACTGATGTGCAAACAAACCAGCCTTGAGGAAGCTTTAATTAATAATTCTGAGCCACGCATTCCGAGAGGCCCTGTCACCGAGCTCTCCGGTGATTTACAGCATCTCCTTTGCCATGTTCTCATGTCGCCTGCATGCAAATGAGTGACCACCCCGGTAGATCTTCCTGTTCTAACTGCACTGGGTCTTGTTTATTACAGAAACACTCTTATCTTTGCATAGGACTTAATGGAGATGGATGCCTGAATGAGAAAATTCCTGGTGTCTTTCTTGGAGGTGCTGCCGTTCAAAAACATTTCCAAAAATTTATTGAGCATCAACTATGCTAAAATATGGAGGGGATTCATTCACTTAGTAAATCCAAAATGATTGGACCTTAATGCTTGCCCATTTAGGGTTCACAAGTGAGCTGGGAATCAGGTATAATAATACAAGGTCAATTACGTTCAGTGTTAACCCGGAAGTAGAAAGCCACTGGGATAATAAGAGAGGAAGAGATAAATTGCTGCTAGCAGGGTCTGGGAGGCCGCTTAGAGTGGAGAGGAGGGGGGTAATTAGCAGACTGGAGGATAATAACGAATACTACAGGAATTGTTCGAGAGATAGACAATTCTGAGAACAACTTAGAGGATGTAGTGGAAGGGTATGAGGCTGGATGCAAGAGAATCGGTTAGGAGACGTTAGGAATTGATTGGTCAGAGAAGCCCTTATCTGGGTATAAAATAGGATCCGGACACTGGAAATAAAACAGGCGAATTATATTTAAGACATTTCATGGAAGCAGAATCAAGAGATCTGACAAGGGATTGGATGTGGGGCGTGAAAGAGAAAGCAAGACCTTGACAGATTGGGAAGATGTGTCCTCACTGTTACTCAAAATCGTTTCCAATTTTTTTCTCCTATAATCTTTTGAAAATACTGCATTATTGTCTTCTTGAATCTAGTGTGCTGAGGGCAGTTTTATGTCAAACAGTTTCTCTTTTGTAAGTGTATGTATGTATGTATACATGTACATGTGTATCTGTCATGTGTCTGGCATCTATGTCTATTGTATCTATGTATCTATGTACCAATCTGTGTATCTATCTAGCTAGCTAGAATCTAATTTTTCTCTGGATAGCTTCGGATTTTTAAAATCCTTCTTGCTCTTAAATTTCACTGAGATATATAAATGTGATCCTTCCCTTTCTATCCTGTTTGGAACTTGAGAAGTCTTAAAATCTGAAATTTCATTTTTAGTTCTGGGAAAAGCTTTTGTCGCTATTCCTTCATATATTTCCTTCTTCTATTTTTCTCTCCTTCTCAGCCTCCTACTATTTTGATGAGGCTAATCTATTTCTATTCCCGTGTGTCTTAGCTTTTCTCCATGGTGTCTACTCTATTCTAGGTTACTGCATTCTAGTTTCTCCATCTGAATCTCCAGCCTCTAGTTCATTCTTGGTTCTATCCAGCTGCTACTCCCCAACCAGTGTGTCCTCTATCTAAATTATTGTATTTTTCTGTACCAGTTATTCTCCCCCATGGTCTTGTATTTCTGCTTTACAATATGACTACCCTCCCTTATCCTTTTGAGGATATTTATAATCTTATTTTAAATTATTGATGTATCTGTTCCATGAATTCTCCCTCAGGTGGTGTGTGGTTGTCTTTTCTTTACAGTGGTTGCAAGAATTCAAACTTTGGTCTGCAGGCTCTGGTCCTCTGGATGGAATTCCATCCAAGGAATTCCAAAGTCACCTTTACAAAGAGGCTTTACTTCAGAACTGGAGCATCATTTTGCCTCAAACTCTGCTCTTCATCTCTTTCAAGTCTTGGTGACCCTCCACAGACAGAGACAACTTTCTTTATGGAGTAATTTTTGGGACTGGTGTCAAAAGCTGCTGACAGTAACTGTTCAATTTACACAGGAATGGAGGGATATGTGAGGGAACGGAGTTTCTTCAGAATAGTCCTTGATGGTGCTCAGGGCAAGCTGCCCCAGGAAGCACCACTCTGGTATGCGGATTATTTCGAGCTGAAGACAATAAGGACATTTGACCTCCCCCACTAAATGCCTAAAAAATCTGACATGGTGGCTCATTCCTGGAACAGATCTTCTATCATGATGGCTATAAAGATAATGTAAAATAGATGTTACAATGGGAGGGGCACCAAGCCCCTTTTATCAAAAATTCTGTCTCTCCCTGATCACATTATCTATAGATGACCCCGAAAAGAATTGTCCTCCTGCCCTCTAAAGTACCAGGCCACTACCCACCCCCAACACGCTCCTCGCCTTTAGCTGCAATACTTAAGCAAGCAGCTTAGACAGAGGGACGAGTTGCTCATTTCTGAGTTTCTCCCATGTATACATGTTATTAAATTTGGTATTATTTTCTCCTGCTAACCTGTCTTGTTGATTATTTGGCCAGCCAGAAGAACCTTAAGGGAAAGGGCAGAGGGAGATTCTCCCTCTTCCCCCCCGACATCCTTATGATTTTCCGGCAATCCACCTCTCTGATGTTTGTTGACTCTGAACTTAGAATTTTTCTGAGGTTTCCATGGGAGTATCCACAGAAAGACTTCTGTTTCCTGTATTATTTCTTCCTCAATTTGAGTCTGTCCACTTTATAATGACTAGATATTACCCCAAATTTCTGGTCCATTATTGACATACTTACCTATTCAAAATGTTCTAATGTTTTTTATTTTTTAATCTGTGTATATTCTATCAGGAAGACATACAAAGTAGAGAGAGAAGTAGGTGCCATTGTGAATTGAAATCCCAGAATTCCCATTTTAAATGAGTTCTTCAATTGTTCAGATGGACCTCCCCGGTTTTGAGATCCATTAACTTATCTGACCGCATTAACTAATAAATACAATCTCTTTTAAAATATAAATATTTAAAAAACTAAATAAAGCAATTTGGGTTTTGTTTAATGTTTATCAAGCTGATGTCCACGTTGTGGAATATGTGCAAACATACTTCTGCTGGCTAAAGCTGGAAACTGATGACTGTCAATATAGGTTGCTAATTATGTTATTACCCAATTTCCCACAGATCTGCTGATCCCTTTTACACTTGTTGTTCTTTGCTGAATGCAGCTCAATTTGAGTAGCTGTGGTTCAGATTTGTTATGATTTTAGTACTTAATTTCATCGTCTATTCTCAAAAAGTAATCATTAAGTGTTTAATGCCATGTCAAAATCTGTAGAAAGAATTATGCAGAGTTAGTTCACACTTTCTAGGAGCTTACAATTTTAAGGAAATTCTCACCATGGCATAGAAGATATAGAGAAGAAGTTACATTTCTTGTTTTTTAAGTGATGCTGTCCATGTTCTGGGATATTCATTTATTAACATGCAAGAGGTATACACTTGCAACAGTTAACTCACAGCTATCCAAGGCGTATTTCAGAATATGCAGCATTTGCTAATTGTTTTAATCAGTTTTAGAAACTATGGTTCCACTATAGTTACTATATCCTATTTTTAAAAAGTTTACTAGAATTATTGCACCCAACTGTTTCTAAAATTTACGATAATTGGCATTAAGGTGGGCAGAACAATACTGTTTCAGCCTGGCATACCTTTGATTGTGAGTTATTAAAAAACCCTACTGTCGACTTCAGCTTTGGAAATGATATGCTTTCATTCTTTGTAGATTACAGAAAAATTTAAAATTTCCTTCCTCACTAGACTTGGAGAAATTCCCTAGAGAGATACATTTTTCTCCTTCTAAGTTGTAGTTCACAAATTTTCCCTTTGAAATCTGAAACTCCAGGATAGTTTAAAAAGTATAGCACAAGTGCACCTGATTCATTTGCATCTAAACCAGATTCCTCTCTTCACAGCTGAGTCACTTAACATCCCCCGTGTCTTCCCTACACTCTGGGCCCCAGCAGCCTAGTTCCCAAATCTTCCGTGCTCTTTTTTTCCTGGGCATTTATACGTCAGTTGCCTCTGATGGAAATAATCTCTCTATTCTCCTTTAATATCCGAGCACTTTTCCTACAGGTCTTTGCTTAATTGTCGCTTCCCCTGGGACTCGCCTTGTGGCCCCTCCTTCCCAGCAGGCAGGGCTGTAGTGCACGACACACAAGACTGTTATCGTCTAATTATTCATCTTTCCTGATAAGCTCTCTGCTCTGTAAGGAAACCCACTGTGTCTACCTTTCTCACTACTGAATCTCTATGACCCAATCCAGTGCCTGGCATGTAGCAGGAACTTAAAAAATATATTTGTTGGATCTGAAATGGCATTTGTTGAATCTGAAACTCCAGAGAAATAGCATGCTCTGCTTTCAGTATTTAAATTCACTCTGAAGAACTATTTCATTATTCCTCTCTTCACTTCCCTCTCCTTCCAAGACAGTCATATTGTCTTGTTATTAACTTTAATAAGACAGTAAATATTAACTAGTTCTGAAGCTATATGCCCAATGGATTAACCCCGGAAGCTTTGTAGAGAGTGAATTCCAGGATTTGGTTATCATATGTGCCATTTTCTCTTCAAAGTCACCCAAACACCCTCTGGATCTCCCCTGCACATGTGATGCTGGCCACCAAGCCAATGAAGTTTGTTCTAGAAAAGCACGAATATATGCTTCTACCTGAAACTGGCACATACCCCTCTCTTCACATCCCGCTGGACAAAGTCAGTCTCATAGCCACCCCTAACTTCAAAGGAGTGGTTAAGTTTAATTGTTCATCTTCAAATCTGAAAAAGAAAAGTGTATCTTAGAGTAACAAAATGCAGTATCTGAAAGCTGTTTGCATTCCTTAACTGGAAAGTGTTCATACTGGAGAACGTCAACAGCCAGGTTTTTTAACCAATTAAAACATTTGTAATACTTGGCAGAAAATAGCTTTCAAAGTGTTTGACAACATTTTGAGATATTCAGTGATTTTTTTTTTAAATCACAGATAACTTAGTGCCTATTTTTCAATATTCATTGATAGTTTAAATCATTCACGTTTATTTGATTTGTTATGCAACTTGTTTTAGTTTTATTACTAACACTTGAGCTGAATTTCCAAATGTGCTAATAATTTAGTAAGTTGAATGTACGCTATTTAGTTTCTGAAAATTCATATTTGAAGTATCCATATTTATTCTAAGTTCTAAAATTGTTGTATTTGCTGGTTGTTACACAATGCGTTGTTGCATTATGATGAGTGTGGACCAAAACCCACCATCCCATAGTGCCTAGCACCCGTGGAGTATATAGTGCACTTTTGTGCCTTTTTTTTGAAAACTGAAATAACGAAGAGGAAAAAAAGGACTAGTGTGGGGCTACGAGCTTTCTGACAATTATATGAGTACATGAACTTCAAATATATTCACAGGAAAATATTTGGAAAAACTGTATTGCTGATCCCGATAAAAAATGAGTTAATAGGCCAATACGAGTTGATGTATGAGTGGCCTTCATTGTGTTAAATTGTAACAAATAATACATTTTGTATTTGTTGTTCTTATTATTTCTATTTTTTAAAATAGTCAAACTTTGTTTAGATGAAACATTCGTAAAACTCTAAGCACTTGGATGAAACTGCTGGGTTTAAAAATCGTGACCCTGTTCCAATCTGCAAGTTTACAGATAAGGAAACTCAGGCCCATGAAAGTTCAGAAACACATCTGAGAAGTGAATATTTAGAGTCCTGTGGTTTTTGTTTCTGGACTAGTGTTTTTCAGGCATGCACGCATGTAAGCATGCATATATGTACGCCTGCAGATTTGTGTGTATGACTGCATGTCTTTTGGTATGTGTACACACACATATGTATGCATGCACACAGACACGGCTCTATGTATATGTATGCGTGCATGTACACATGTGTGCAAGTGTACCTGTGTATGCACGTACATGTGCATTCGTTTGCATGCATGTCTCTGGGTATGCACACATGCCTGTCTGTGTGTATGTATGCATGCATCTATGAATGCATGTATGTATGTGTGTCTCTGCATGTATGTATTTTACTGCTTTTATAGAAAATCATGTACATACACAAACACCTAATCATCTTACACATTCTTGGTTTGTTATAAACAATGGTTTGACCTCTTAATGACCAAAATGACTTATTCAGACTTCAAGTATATACTTTAGTTACATTTCATGGGAAAGCCCTGTGGTATAATAGTTTGAAGACATCTGCATATTTGTACTAAAGATGTGGATATTTTTGGCTATAGAATGATTTTCTATGTTCACATATTTGATCATGTATTACATTTATAAAGATGCCCACTAAACAGAATTTTGCTAAAAGAGAATATTTATTATATTGATTATTTTTATCACAGATATAACCTTTTTAAATACATAGTACATACTTATTTTAAAAATACAGAAACATAAAAAGAAAGAAACATCACCTGAGTATTTACCACCTGTTGGTAGCTACTACTAGTATTTTGGCAAATATGTTTTTATACATCTCTTTAAGCATAAGTGCATGCATATACAAATAATAATGCATCATATATGTTCCCTTGTCTTTTGCATCTTATTCTTTTGTGTGTGTGTGTGAGGAAGATCAGCCCTGTGCTAATATCTGCCAATCCTCTTTTTTTGCTGAGGAAAACTGGCCCTGGGCTAACATCCGTGCCCACCTTCCTCCACTTTATATGGGACGCTGCCACAGCATGGCTTGCCAAGCGCTGCGTTGGTGCGCGCCGGGGATCTGAATCGGTGAACCCGGGGCCGCGGCAGCGAAGTGCGCGCACTTAACCACTTGCATCGCCAGGCCGGCCCCACATCTTATTCTTTCTGTGTGCTTTCTGTTCCTTCCCCTTCTCACTCAGCTCCCTGCCCAGTGCAGTCCCTCCAGCGCACCCATGGGAACCATCTATCTTTGGTCACCTTGCTCCATGCTCACAGCCTCACATGCAAATGTGCAGATGTACATCTGGGGTGCGGATCAGGGCCTCACTAAAATGGGATGTATTATATCCCCTTCTCAGCATCCCACTTTTCTCACTAAGTAATAATGATATCTTTAATGATATCTTTGTCACTAAATAATAATGATAATATTTTTAAAAAATTCCTCAATAGTTATATTCATTTTAATAACTGCATAATACTTATGATATTGACTCACTATTGAGTACTTGTTTTGTACTCATTTACTTATTTTTACCAGTTATATAGGCCTTGATGGGGAACCACGGGATTATTTCCTTTGGTTTTCAATTTAAAGGAGACTCCTACCTCATCCTGTATATCCGCTCTTAATATGTAGCAATATTTATTTCATCAGAGTCTAAATACTAGTGAATTAAAAGATCAGATTACTAAACAAAAAAGGTAGTAACCCTTCAGAGCAGACCCGGCACACTTACCTAATTGCAGATGTAGCTGACTTGGAAAATGATATTAGTGTTTGAGCTATTTTGCAGGAGACAACACACCAGCCTTTTACGCATACTTCATATTTGTTTTAACTGTTTCGGTTGTCTTACCATGTAGTGAGATTAAAAAATTTTTTAATGAGAAATTATATTTCTGAGTGAAGCATTAAAAGATGAACAAAGTATATTTGTGACAGGTCATAAATGTTAAATTAATGCAAGAGAGCTCTCTCAATTTAGCCACTAGTAAGTTTACCCCCTTATTATAAATCTGGCAATAACTCTGAATCTCAGCGGTGCCCTGGATCAATGGCAGTGAAATAGTAACTTTTCTTTTTAGTGCCTTTGCAAATTCAAGGCCGGAGGCTAATGCTTTTGTGAGCACATAACTCCACTTCTTATATTTTAGCTATAGCAAAGGAGATGGTTCCTGGAATCTTTGCGTTCTAGCAATTAACCACTTTTCTCTCTTCAATTCATTCTGCCTCTTCAGCTTGCAGGGTCAGAGAAGGAAAGAGTCAGTAGAGCTCTTTTTGGCAAAGAACTCGAAGTAGACCTCCGCTTACTTTCGGAAGTTTGTTGTTGAGGTGCCTTCATTTCCAGGTGCCATGAAGACCTGATGTTTGGGCCCAAAAGTAGCAATTGTGACTCATTATAATGTTCATAAAGAAATTCTCAAGCCTTGGAAATCTCCTGGCAGGAATAAAAAGGAATTATTTTTCTCCTTTTGTTTCTGAATCTGCAACAGCAACAGAAGCTGTATTTATAGACGCAGGTGATTTCCTTCTGTTGTCGGCTGCTGTAAGAGTGTCTGAGCGCTTCCCAAAATACACAACTTTTGCAAATACCTGAAATTAACATTTATGAAAAAGAAAAATTGCAGATTGAGTCTCAAGTCTACCAAACTATAAAATACTGGAAAGTAAATTGTACTTAGGAAGGAAGAAAGCTTTTTTACCTTGGGAGTGTTTTCTCAAGAATTTTAGAAATTGGAAGTAATTTTCATAAGAAAAGGAATGTCTAAATTAAAATGAATAGGGAGTGAAATAACACATAACACTACAAAAGCAAGAGAGACATTTTTACCTCCTCCTGTTCACACTGTAACTGGCTAAGTCCCCTTCCTCCCTCTATCGCTCCATGTCGGTAACAATTATTAAGTGTAGACTTAGGCTCCGAAACACATCTGCATGGGCGTCTTCAAATTTCTCCTTGGAAATTCTCTAAAGAAATGGAAAAACAGGGATCAAGCCATAGCATCCATGTATACAGAAGGTGATACCAGCCCTGATATTAGTTCCCCTACATTAAACTCAGCATATGTGGGTTAAAGCCAACAGCACTCACCCCATTTCCCTGCTTCTCTAAGTTAAATTCATATGTAAATATCAGTTTTTAAACCATTGTATCCTTGAATTTCACAAGGCAAATAGAAGTTACAAATTGTTGAAAGCCTAGATGGCCTCACGCTGGGCTCACACTGAAGTTTTGGCTAGTTATCAGTTCTTGAGGTTTGTTACAGGGAAACTGATATCCAGAGAATATCAAGAAGCTGAAGCTTCCTAGACCCCAACTCCTCAGTTTCCTGGCACCAGAATCCGCCATCCACCACAGAGGCAGACAAGCAAGGACACCCACCTGTGGATTCCCTTATCTCGCCACCACCTTCCCTGCAAAAAGCCTCACAAAGCCAAAGGCAGGCTGAAGATGAAAACTAACCAGAAAAGTCAAGACAGTCAATGGAAAAGAAATTGGGTCTTCAAGGCCAAATGTGGGCTGGTGGGAAGGTGCCAACTAGCAAGGCCACATGCTCCCCCTCCCCTACCTAAAACCCCAGCACATACTCCCCCTCACCTACCTAAAACCCCACATGAAAACCCCTACCTTTTTCCCTTTGGGGAGGTGGATCTGAATTCTAACTAACTCCCATCTCCTCGTCTGGCTGCCTTTCGATAATAATAAACCCTTTCCTTAACATAAGGCTGGCGTTCTAGTTTTTATTTGGCCCCTCTTGTGTGGCAGGTAAAGAACCTGTGCATGCGGCGGGTCGCAAACGGATGTAAAAAGCAAAAAAGTGGCAGAGATTACAGAGTTGCTTTTCCATAGACAATTAGTTTGGAGTGTTTTTGCCAATCTGAGAACCATTAGTTGACAAGCTTTAAGAGCCAGGACACCTTCAGGTCTAAATCAAGAGGGCAAATAGAAAGGACATCAGGTGATGATAATGATGGTGTTAAGTTGCATTTATTTTTATGTGCTTGCCACTGTAATATGGCTGGGATGACATGGAGCTGGAGCCCCAGATCCAGATATCTGAGACGCTTACAATCATCTCTTGTACATTTCTTTAAGGCTACATGCAGTTGAATTCCTTTCTGCATGCAATATTGCCTGAAAAGGGCGAGTTTACCTAAAATTATTTTCCCATCAATAACAAATCAGAATACCGACACATTTGCTATCCTCCACTTTCATTCTGTCTAAGAAAAAAAATATTTTTGTTTGCATGACTCATTAGTCTTTGGGGAATTTTAAAAGGAAGCACTGAAAGACAGTGACAACACCTATTCTCTTTCCACTTCCAAATCTGAAAATGACTTCTAAAAATCTAAAAGACATGCACATATATCCAGCAGCGTGATACTCATTGATTTCGTCATACTGTCTTTATTCCAGGGGTATCAGAGGTAACTGTCCACACTTTCTCTTCAATACACCAAAGAAGGCATTTTGCCTAAAGGAATCCTAAGGATGCTCCCCTGATGCATTACTTATTCAATAAAAAGCCAGGGGAGAGGAGAAGTCAATACGGAGCTCAGCATGAGCACAGATGGCCTTGTTCAAGGATGAGTGTGCAACTCAGTTAGCCAATCAGATCACACTTTTGCCCTGGAAGAGCCCTGGGGACGCTATCATGTTAGTCAAAAAGTGTGTGAGTCAGACTGTTAAAATGTGTGCCCTGCATTCCACTTTAAGTTAGTCTTAACTGGACAGGGGATTTTTTTCTGTGTAATTATCAGTTTTTACTATGTATTTGTACTGCATCAATAATTTTGAAAGTATAATGGATAAAGCAAATGGATTTCATAGCTAAAGAGTGTGAGTCATGTAAGCATATCCGCTTGGCTTAAACAAAATGGTAAAAATAACACTAGGATTTGAGGGCAGGGGAAGATGAACGATGAAATTTTAATCCACTCCAATCCGTTGTGTAATGCAGTACAAAAAGCAATTCACCTACTTACCCATTCCCACATGGTTTATCTGCTAATACCGTGGTATTTAAAGTAGAGTATTAGACGAGATCAAAAGAGAAACAGTATAGATTACATTTTCCCTTCTTAACATTGAGAAGCTCTTTGGAAAGCTTTTATAGATGTGGCATTGAAACCAAGGAAGATCATGAGGTTTGATGGAATGAGGCATGAACTTGTAGCCATGGAACCTCTGGTCTCCTCTAGCTTCCCATTTATTGGACCAGGAGGTCTTGGCATCACTTCCTTCATCTATGTTTTGGAGTAATAACACCAGTTTTGTCCAGCCTCAGGTTCTCAGGTTGTGTTAGGAGATTATCTATCTGGCGAGAGATATCTATAGAGAGATAGACAGATAGATAAATAGATAGATACATAGATAGATAGATACATAGATATATACATAGATAGATAGATATAGATATGCATACATGTATACACAGGTATCAGACAACAAAATATCTACATTACAAAGTTTTGTAAACTATAAAACATCCTGTAAGTGTAAGAGGAAATTAGTTCCTGCCAAGAAAACTCCTTAGAAGAGATATGTTTACAGTTTTTTTTTTTAATTTTTGAAATCTCAATTTTCATCTTGACACACTCACTCAGGAAATTAGACAAGAGAAAAGCCTCATCTCTCGCGTTTATTGCTATCCTCAGCGTGCCCAGAGCCCACTAATTTCAAAACCCAATGGAGGACTCAGAAGAGCAAGGAAAAGTGTTTATATTCTTTCATGGATTTCAATTTATTATATTGTTACATCGCCTAGCACAGACCTGAGCACATAAGCACTTAAATGTGACAGTTTCTAAACATGACTGCTTCTGGCTTTGATATAAAAAATATATATATAAGGCCCCCATTAAATGCCATTTAATTGAGTTCTAAGTTTTGCTTTAATCCAAAACTTCAAACATCTTTTCTACAGCTCATATAATTTATAGTGCTATGTCTATGAGGTAAGTATTACCTCCTCCACATTTGAGAAACTGAGACTTTGGGTAACAGAGTTTGTCCACTCTCTGAATTCCAGAGCAGGACAAGACCAGTGTCTGCTTGTTTTTGTGATGGGGACAATAGCTGGCCACTCCTCTGAGTGTCATCCTTACCTGGCTGATTCTACTCACAACACGCTTTCGCCTAATTGCTGTGGTCCCTGAGAAGTAGACTCACTTACGTTAACCTCCCAGAGCATACCACATTAACGCCCTATTAAGGTCTGTCTATTTGAACCGAAACATGTAGAGACAGAAATAAGGCATTAATTTGCATGTTTTATTGAATTTGTCATACATGGCGGGTTTGGGAGGACCTTGGGAAAGAAGATTTGGAAGGCTGATTGGGTCCCTCGGAAAGTGTTTGTTTAGCAATTTGCCAAAAGCCAGGCAAACATATCTCTTTGATGTCCTGTGCAATTGGGTGCTTATTTTACAGTATATACATCAAAATACCCACTAGAAAGGATTATATAAAACACAAGCTACCCTATCGCTTGTTATGTTCGTAACCCTGCCTTGAAGTGCAGGGAATGAAAAATCATGAGCTGATCTTCTAGTCTTTGTTCTGCATCTTTCTGCACAGGTAGGATGTGATAGGATACTGTGTTGTTAGCAATAATAATGTCATCGATGTAAAATATATGTACATAATTAAGGCTACATCCTGTATTAAGAAAAATTCCAATTATTTTCACAAGCACATGTTTCAAATCTTTTACCCAAGTGCTGAAAGCAAATCCAATTATCTGAATATAATTGTTAGACATTATTTGATAAACATGAGATAGTATCTGTGACTGCATAATTTAAAAAAAAAATAAGCAACCTTTGTTTTCACCTAAGTTTTAGATTTTCAACCAAGTGAATTCTTCTCCGATTCTTTTTAAACAACTTTAGAAAAGATGTCATATATTTATGTTAAAGAACCCTTGGGGATATGTCATTAGTATGGTCATGCATATATTCAAATTACGTATTATGGAGTCCCACCTGCTTACACTGAGTTAATTTAAATGAATATGACAAGAACTTCTGAGAAGGATGTCAGCTAAATTACATGTTGACAAACTCCTCTGGCTCTTCTCTTCAACCCACAAAAATAATTTCCTCAGAAATGAATACAAAGAATTAAGAATAGAGCAAAATTCCTTACTCGGAAGCTGAAAACATCAGAGTATACAGTTTAAATGAAGTAGAGAGTGTTCTGGTCACACAAGTGGTGACTGCACCATGGTTCTAAAGAACTGAGGGATCCCTGCCTAGGAGGGAGAGATGTGGAGGCCTTGGGATCGGGGCACCTCATGCCGTTGACTTTCGTGTACACATTTGTAGCAGAGACAGGGGAGGAAGAAAAGAAAATACAGCCAAATAGCACTTAGGACAAAAAAGGAAATACCAGTGCAGTCCCAAAGCACAGTCAGAGTGCTCTTCCCCGTGGAGAGGGTAAGGTCTGCAGTAAAGTTCTTTGCAGCTTCAAATGTAGCTGGAGGAAAAATACACACTGGCTCACAAAAGCAAATGCCCACAAGTTTTGGGGCATCACCTTAATTTGTCTCATCATCACCAGCTTCCCATCTCAGAGCAGGGTGACCCAATCAAATGTGGGGGCTCTACTTTCCATGGAAGAGGCCATCCCTCACCTGGGAGCTGACCCATGGAGCAGAGTTGCCGATAATTCTGAGAAAAACCACAGAACAAAGCCTCTCACGTCCCAGCTGTCTCCTGGCTCTGGTTGCTGTTTGAGTCCCTCGGGCAACTGCACAGTTGGACACAAAATGCACAGCATCAGGGTCTAGTCCTCCAAATCCAGAGCTCGGAGGAAGACCCAAATGGTGCTTAGCAAAAAGCGGGAGGAGGATTCATGAAGCATTACTTACATTATGTTAATGCAGATAGCAGGACCAGCTGGAACTCCCCCATCAAAAGCCAGTAAACAAAACAAAACAAAAAAATAAAACAGTACGGGACAGGTTAAAAACTTCTACATTAAAAGAAACAAATGAATAAGATCCACAAATGAGAGCCAAAGAAACCCTTTTCCCAGGAAACAGGAAAAACATTCGTTTACAACAGATTCCTAAAGGAATTAGGTTCAACAGAATAATATTTTTAAAAAGTCTGGCATAATTGAGTTAAGAAATTATGCAGAAATATAACAATATTATGGAATTTAAAAATGAGTTGGAAATGGCAAAGAATGAAACCAAAAGAAAACTAGGTTGGTAGATGGGAGTTCTCTTGACAAAAATCACACAAGATGCAAAGAAGATGATCGTTAGGTGAATTACAGACACCAGAGATTTAAATACTGATATTTCCAGTGACCAACAATCAATCATCAAATACAGTGATAAAGTAAAAGCTATTCAAATATATATTAGAAAAAAAAACTCTCCTGAAATACAGAGACATGAACAGTTTTATGTCAAAAGAATTTATCATGTTCTCGAATAATGCAATAAAGTTCTTCAATACCAAGAAGTGCCCTGGTGAAGCTTTTGAACTTGAAGATTATGAAAAGATCCCACAAACCACCAGACAAAAGAAGCAGGTTACTTACAAAAGTGAAAAAAAAAATAGCCTAATCATAAAATTCTCAACAAATTTAAATTTGAGAAAAGAATGAGAAATATCTACAAATTTAAGAGGAAAATGGAAGTGACTATATTTCCCCCTACCAATAATCTGAGTCACAATGACTGGGATATTTTGAATATTAAAGACATATAGGTAAAGATATACCAGGCAAAAACAAACAAACGAACAATTTTGGTGGAGTATTACGTACAGTAGTCCAATTGGATGCATGAGATGTGAATGAGGGATAAGAAAATGAAATGGCTCGTAGAAGGAATTGATGATTCCTTCTGAGAGGATGGCAGCCAGAGGAGCTCGGGGGTGGGGGTGGGGTGCTGAGAGATGCTCCAGACAGTCTTCTTAAGAATCTGCAGCCATGGGCTAAAGCAATTCCCACCTCTCTCCTCCCTGACCCACAGCACACTCAAGTCCTGCTCAAGCCCAGAGAGTCAGCTTGTCTGACTTGGATGGGTCCCCCCCTGGCTAGGGATGCCTGGGCAGTCACCTTGAGTGACACCTGGGGAGGGGAGGAAATGGGAAGAAGGGAAATGCAGGCTCTCTTGGAACCAGGACCAGGTGTCTAGCACGGACTACAGTGTGGAAGTCTGTAAATAATTTCCAAAAGAAGAAACAGTTAAAATGTCCTTGCCTCTTTGAGCATGTTGAAATTCTCTCCCTCAGAAAAACACAGGAACAAAAAACAAACTAAGGGCAGAAAAGGAAATGCAACTGCAATAACAGATTGTGTAGAAAATAATTAGAATGAGAAAAAATAAACATAAAATTACCAAATATACTCACAGCTGGACTCAGGGGAACCTAAGCTGAAAAATAAAGTGATTTATGATGATAAAAGGGGAAATCAATGAGCTGAAAGGTAAAAGGATAGTAAAGTAGACACACATGCACAATTTGGTTCTTTGGGGAAAATAAAAGAACAAAATAATAAAAAATGATACGCGATAAAGTACTAGAGAGAATCACCAATGGGATGGAGCAGTGTAAGATTCTAAGCTAAAATCTGCATAAAATATAAAAGTTTTTCAGAAAATACAAATGACCAACATTGACTTAAGAAGAAACAGAAAATCCAAACAAGTCAAAATGCATCTAAGAAATTAAAACACTGTCAATTCCATTGTCATTCTACATTCTACAAAAATGTGCCAAATTCAGATGGTTTCACAAGTAAATTTTTTTCAAATCTCTAGATAATAAATATCACCTTATAAGCTTTTGCAGAGAGAAAAAGATTTCTCATTTATTTTTATAAATTCAAAAAAAAGCCAAGCTCTGAACCTTTACAAAATCAGTACCCAAAAGAAAACTGTAGACAATTTCATAATTTGAAGTAAAATACCTGATTTAATATTTTTAAAGAAGTTGGCAGTAAATGGATGATCAAATATGAGTTATTCTAAGAAAGAATCGCTCTTTCACTATTATAATTTAAATTAATAAAATTAATCGTAAAAGTCATATGTTCACTTAAATAAGTACTAAAGTAGCATTTGATAAAATTCTGTATCTACCCTGTGTTTCAAAAAAATATATGATACTTTTGGAGATGATAAAAGAAGAAATCAAGGATAGCACATGATAGCCCTGTGGCTCAGGAGGTTAAGTGCAGGCGCTCCGCTGCGGTGGCCCGGGGTTCGCCGGTTCGGATCCCGGGCGTGCACCGACGCACTGCTTGTCAAGCCATGTTGTGGCGGCGTCCCATATAAAGTAGAGGAAGGTGGGCACGGATGTTAGCCCAGGGCCAGTCTTCCTCAGCAAAACAAGAGGAAGATTGGCAGGTGTTAGCAAAGGCCTGATCTCCTCACAAAAAAGAAAAAAAAAACTGCATAGCTGAATTGAAAGCCTGTGTGATGCACAGTTTTAAAGCACTAGCAGCATTTCCATAACAGCCAGGAATAAGGAAAATAAAGGAATTAGACAAAAGACTAAATTGAGAAGTATAGATGCCAGAAAGCTGTATTTGTAGATTACATGATTGTGTAGCTGGAAAATAAGAAATCAACTGACAAACTACCAGAAAGAGTAAGAGATTTCAGTAGCATAGCGAGTTAGAAAATTAATATGAAAAAACCAACAGTTTTCTGTATACATATAAATGGAGAGAACATTATGGAAGAAAATATTCCATTTATAATTGCAATTTTTAAAAACTTTGACAATCTAGGAATATTTTGAAATAAAATTATGTAACATCACTCTGACAACACTAAGCTCTACTATAGAACATTCAATATAATCCAAATCAAAATATCAGTTGAATGGTTTTTTTTTAATTTGATGAAGCAATTCTCAATTTCACCTGGAAAATAAACATACAATAAAACCAGGCTGTTTCTAAAAAGAAGGGTAATGGTGAGTGGGTGGAATCTAGGTATACATAAAATATAGTCTGTAGTACTTTAAGACATGCATAGTATTTAAAACATACATGGTGTTTAAAACAGTGTGGTTCTCACATAGGAACTGATAGGTTGATTTCTAGACAGTTTCATTAATCTATCAATGCAGATAGGCTGGTCATAAATATACAATTTCAAGTTATAGAAAACATAAATTATTTTATAAATGGTATTGGTACAATGAATTAAATTTTATTCCGTAAAGCTAGAAGCCTACAGTACCATTATAACAAAATTAAACTACAAAGTCAAAGCTTTAGACTTAAAAAAGATAAACTTGAATTAGGAAAGAACTTCATAAAAAAATAATATAGTAGTCTGAAACCATAAAGTAAAAATAATATTGATATTTAAAATACACAAGTATTTTAATTTTTTCTAATAGATAATACACCACATACTAAGTCAACAGAAAGACTAGTATGATAATATTTTGGACATCTCCGACAAAAAAAAATAGCCCAAATAAACAAAGAGCTTTAACAAATAGATAACTAAGGAACGAACACCTGAACACAAATGAGATCCTACAAATGCCCTAACAACCTTGAAAAAAGATGTTCTATTGCACCAAAATCATTCAAAAAGCAAGAAAGTAGACTGTCTTGCTCATTTGATTGTTAAAAATTTAAAACATTGACAAAACCAAATGTAACTGAAAGTTTAGAAGAATGTGCATGCTCTTGTACCATTGGAAGGAGTTGGGTACACCTTTCTGAAGAGATATTTGGCATCACCCATCAAAATTTAAAGGTAGCATATCACTTGACCTAGAGGTCAAATTTCTAGTGACGTTTCTCCAAGACAGTGCATAGGTATGCCAAAGTATCTGGACATAGTCCTAACAGCAGTGTTTATAGTAGTAAAAAAATTACAGAATTTAGTAAATATATCATGGCATATGTGCCATATATAGAAAATGGAACACTGTGTAACAATTAAAAACGATGATGTAGGTATACAACCATTAACTTAAAGGACGTCTCTGGCACGTATTGAAAAGCAAAGGCAGATTTGAGAACACTACATATAGGCTGACTCCAGTTTTGTACACTTGCTGTGTTACTCATGTACCATTAATTTCTTCATCTAGCCCTTTATTTGGAAAATGTGAAGAAGAAGAAACAGTGCTTTTCTCCGAATTATGGGAATTCAGGTGAAAATTTCCTTCTTTGTACTCTTATTTTTGTAGACAGCTTCCTCCTTTGTTTTTCTCCTTCTCTTTCTTCTCTTTCTCTGTCTCCTTTTTCTTCTGCTGCTGCTATTGGTTTGTGTCAAATTTAGTAAGAAGAAAAGCCATATTCATTTGGAAGATAATTGGATCAGATGATAGTTTTTAAGAAGATTCAAGATTTTTTAGATACTTTCAAAACACTTTAAAAAGTGTGTGTAGAGATTCACGTGCCTATGTATCTGAAACAGTATTTGGAAAACTCAGCTATTAGCCAAGAGTTTTAAATTGATCAGAGACACATGTTTAGAAGCCACATAATGTTTGGGGATTTAATCTTCAAAGATAATACACTTTTGCTGTCCTCTATCGTACAACTTGTCTCTTTAATGATATTTTCAAATTGCCCCATCAAGCCTGGATGAAATATTGTCACTGAGGGCAGTTAACTACATCCTATTATTCCCACGGCAGCAAGCTTTGTTATCGTAAAATTAAGACTGAGAATTTAAATTAAAAGTTCCTCAATTGGCAGTGAGGTTTCCAATTTTTAATTTCAGCCCCCTCCATTGAAAATCCTGAGCTTTTGTGAGTTTCCTAACTCCTGCCTTTTGCAGAAAGGGTAATCCAGACAGTTTACTGGAAAAGCCTTTTTGCAATTTCCCTGTGCGCCAGAGCAGTGGTTCTCACGCTTCAGGGTGCATCAGAAGCTCCTGTAGGGCTATTAAAACACAAATTGCTGGACTCCACCCACAGTTTCTGATTCAAGAGGTCTAGGGTGGGTTCTGTGATTCTGCATTTCTCACAAGTTCCCATGTGATGCTGACCTGCTGGTCCAGGGACCACACTTCGAGTACTGGCGTACAGTAACCCAATTTATTTACAAATCTTTGTTTCCAACCTTTTTAATTGCAAACCTACTGATGATGCTCTTGAGGATATATTAAGAGAGCTGCATCATTAAGTGTAGGATGTTTTTAGAAGGAGGGCAACAAGAGTACATTTCCATCATACTTTCACAGAGTTCTGAAAATAAACAGTGGCCATAAAGGGACAATACTAACCCAAATTTGGGTAGGACTAATGAAAATCAGAAAACTAGAATGAAAGACATTTGTAGACTCTACCCCTTGTCTTTCTTCCTTTCCCAATTGGTTTTTGTGAGAATTTGTATTTGTGGGAGGACCCTTGAGTGTGTCTTCATGGAGACATGGGAGCAGTAAAGGAAGTGCTGACAGCCAGAAGGGGAGAGACAGGCAGACATTTTTAAAAGGAGTTGGGCCGAAGACCAATTTTTCAGGTGAACTGCAAGGTTTGAGACAATATTATTCTAACGTGTAAATCAAGGAAAGTAATTTCTGCAGGGACTAGATAACAAGCCCAGTGTGTGAGTCAAAATCACCTCACCTTTTATTCCTCAGTGTGCGGGTATGCTAAATGAGCGTGGGCACTTAAATCTCTAAAATGTGCCCAATATCACATGCTTCCTTCACCCGCCTTCATTTCTGACAACAGTCCACTAAAAGAATTATAAACCCTCATTAGGAGATATCAACGTTCATTGTGAATGATATCCTCAGCTAAAACAGCAAGTTCTTTAGTTCTATTTACCTTAGTCATTCACTCTTATTCTCTTACCACTAAATTTTATTTGTGTTTTCAAGAATGTTTCACATTCTCATTAAGAATTTATTCCTATCTTACAGAGGAGTGAAAGTTCAAGAGGGGAAGATTTTATTTCAACAACAAAAAAAAGAATATTTTTAGAAGGCAGAGTGTTGTCTTAAGTGGGAGTGGCTGACTTAGGTGGTGGTGAGTTCCTTATTTCTGGAGGTTTTCCAGCAGAAGTTCAACAAGGACCAGAACACCCACACTGAAGGCTACTGTGGAAAGGCTCCAGCATCGGTTGTCTCCAGTGATGATTTCATGATTCACTGATCTTCTCGGGCACGTTCTTTGGTTGTTAGAGTAATTAGTCCTTGATGTGAAAGCATAGCAAGCATTTAAGGTAGAAAACACTCTTTCATCACATGTGTGAACTCACTACCTCCCTCCCCTCCCATCTGCCCCTCGCTCACATCATTTGTTGTTCTGGAAATATTGGCAGTGGCATATGGCCTGAAATAACTCCTGAGTCAAGAAAACAAGATTGAACTTCCAGTGCCCACGATTTTTGCATCAAAAATGTCTAGGTCCCAAAACATGTTTTATGAGAGTTAAAGTGGAAGCCGTAGTCCCTCTGCCTCAGGTGGCAAACAGATCATATGTCTGTGAGATTTACCTCCGCACAGGAGTCTCTGATACTCAGCAAGCTTCTGAAATCAGGAGTAATCTCTCCAGGGGTGCAACATGGCCTCAGCCCAGTCACAGTTACAATCAACACTTGTAACTACAGTGGGAATTCCACTCTAACAGACTGTGAAGAAAGAATGCAGGGCAAAAGGAGCCAAGTTATACATGTTCATCGCATAATTATTCAACAATCAGACAACTTCTCAAGTAACAAAAATGGGAAACTACCTCAAAAGTTCTGGTAGCTGTATACTCATTATCTATGTTGAGTAAGGTGTTATACGCATCACTCACGTGCCCCCCAAACCAGCCTATTTTATCCGATATTCAAGGAATCCTGTGTAGAAATAGAAGCAGGATAGATTTCAGGTTTAGAGATCTCAATGACTTTAGGGAGATTACCACCTCCTGGTCCACCCCTATTTTCTCTATTCTCTTGAAAAGGCTTTGGTTTCAGTCTTTTCACTTTCTGGTTCCCTGTTTCTTATTATTCAGCCAAGGTATATCAACAATGATTAATTTATACTAGGCTATTATTATGTTGACCATATAAAATAATTCATTTTGTTAAATTGGCCGAACCACATATATCTGTGGGATGGAAAAAGCAAATATGTGGAAAATGTGTAATTCACTTTCAAGTCTACTTTTTAAAGGCTGACTTGACTCTTGAAGAGAAATGGAAGTTGTAAGCTAAGACAATGATTTCTATCTAAAGGTCTTTCTAGGATGCAATATCTTTATTTTGAGCTGATTAATAACATTTTTTTTGTTTGTTTTTGGACATCCACTGCCCTAGCACACAAGGACACTACTATCTATCAAGCAAGTTACCTCTACACATTATTTTCAGATAAAAAATACCATTTTTGAAGAGTGCATTCTTTAGAAATCATATTGCATTCCAGAAGTGAGGTTATGGGGGTACCTCAAGGGGAGACTTTGGCTATTCCTAAACACTTGTTTTTTTCTATTATGACAACAAAGAAATCTCCGGTTTTAGTACAGTCGTTTAACTATTGGGTTAAAAAAGCCACAAATGATAGTTTTTCCAGTTCATTCCTTTCTGCTTGCCTCCGTTACTCATTTAGTCTTAGGTAATATTTCCATTTCAGTTAGGATTGCAAATCAATTAAGAGGTTCCAGTGGTTGATTAAATCAATCAAGTAGCAACTGTTTAAATAGAGCATCTTCTCGGTGAAGCTTTATTATTTTACTGGTCCAACAGATCCAGACCCTTTCAGGGGTATTAGAAAATTTTGATATCATCTTTTCTTTGAGAGCTGTAATCTAGCTAGGGAGAGCAAATACCAAGACACTGTAACTAAGTAAGAACACTAGATTTCAATAGAAATTTTCAATAAAACATGAGGCATCACATGGTGGTATATGATTACTGTTTAATTGAAGAGTGAAGCTAAGTCTAAGACAGTATGTGCGATCTTCCAGAGATATATGTCACCCCAATAATGGCTGGAGTTGATTTTATGGGTCGTACCGGCTGGGCCATGTCTACTTCTCCTCTTACTACCTCACTTATCTTGCTCCACCTCACGTACCCTCCAAAAATACCATGTTCAGTCATTGAATTCTACTCTCTGAGATGGAACAGAGCTCGTCTTTGTAAGAGTAGCTGATGTGTTCTGGTGTGCAAGAAGAAGAAAGAGCACGTGGGCTACCATGGACCAGAAAGGAGTTAGGAAGTGTGACCTGGCTCTTCAGCTTGATTTTTGAAGGATGGTAAAATTTGGAAAGGTGGAGTGGGGGCTTAAAACTGTTGGAATGGAAAGGTAGAGAGAGGGAAGTGAAGGAAGCTCTCAGGAAGCAGTTTGGTTGGAAAAGGAGAGGTTATCTGGGCAAGGATATCAGAAAAGGAGGTATCAGCTTATTAAGAATGATTTGGGAGTCGTCTGCCTGGAAGTGACAACTGACATAGGAATGAATCAGAGTCACAAGGAAGAGAATGTAAAGACAAAAGCGATGAGGCCTGGAGCTTGAGAGGAGGAGAAAGAGAAGCTAGTGAAGGAGAAAGAGAAGGACATCTGTATATTCATTGCTGAAAGGGACATCAAATAGATTGAAAATTGGCAATGGGTTGGTCCAAATGCTATAAAAATCGATACTTTTCATTAACAAAGTGCCTTGAAATTTGATTTGATCTTATTTGCAGACAGTATTACTTATAAAGGGATATTTATGCTCCTAAGTTCAGGCATAGAAACAGCATTAATCAAAGGTATTAGCTCATTTTAATTTTTCTTTGCTACATTTATGCTTGAGTCAGTGAGACCATTTGGGGATCTATCTATCTATATAAAAATCTATATATTGAGAGAAGTGAGAGAAGTGTTGTACAGTAAAAAAATAAAAAATCCTTTTTGGCAATTAAGTGGATGGTTGATTCCCTTAATATTCTAAGAGCAAACACAGCTATCATTATGAGTCACTATAGTTGATGAGTTTAATTCTTTTTAGTGCCATTACAGCAGATGCTCACATTTCAATCCTCCATAGACAGATCAATCTTCGTCATCTCCTCATACATATTCCAGCATCTATACTGGAGTGTTAGCGTGCTGTACTGTCATGAAGAAGCCGCATCACCTCTTTGGTGAACTAGCAAAGCAGCTACCTGGGAAATCAGAATAAAACAGCACAGAAATTGCTGTTCCTTGCAAAATTGACAGTGACCACCAGTTACCCACGCACCTGAAGATCTAGGTGTGAGTGGCATCTACTTGATTATCCGGGCTTCTATAGAGGAGGAGTTTCCTATATAGAAGAGGTAATTGAGATTTTAGCATTAGTTAGATTTTAGTTGAGAATTTAGGTAGTTGAGATTTTAGTCTCTGTATACAGCATAGTCTCTATATACAGCATTAAAATAACAATACCAGTAGTGCAAAGAAAAAAGCCGTTCCAATGTAAGTCATTGAGAATGGCTATATTTTTTGGTCTGGGGGAAACCGTAACACATACACACACACACACATACACAAGTGTCTCACACACACACATGCCTAGTTCTTGATTCTAAATTATAGATTTTGGAACAAAAGGTGGCAGAAACTGCCTCAAACCTAATATACTTCTATTAATGAAAGAGACAAAGACAGTACAAAACGGAGAGAGGTCTCTTTTTCTCTAATATCCCAAGAATAGTTAGAAAGCTACTCTGTCGAAAGCATAGACTATTTCTTGTAGAAAAGGAAGAGCGATTGAGAGGGTGGAGCCCAAAGTCCAAAAGGAGAAGCCAAATGCTGAGTAGAACTACTCCCAATGAGAAGATCCAGATCCTCTTCAATGAGCAAGGGAAATTGACGACATTTGTGGCTGGATTTCAGAATCACTATGTACATGCTTCGCATTTCCCTCTCTTTGATTTGGAGTGTCTATTGCAAGTGTTCTGCTCCTGTCTCCCTATGTGTATTGTGTCTTGTCTATGACTTGTCCTTTTAATCCATGTGTCTCCCTACCTGAGAATCCCCAAAGAAGAAGTTGGCACCTGTATGTGACTCAGATGATGAGATCCTGGTCTTTGCATTGGAGCCTGATGCCATAATGGGATAAGAGTTATGGCATCTTGGGAGGGGTAAGTGTATGTTGCATGTCAGAGAATATAAATAATTTGTGGCCAGAGGATGGTTTCTGGTGGATTATAGATGGCTACAAATTCTTGCTACTCCTCTGACTGAGAAACAGGGTCTATTTTTCTCCCCTTGAATCTGGCCCAGCCTTTTGCCTGGATTTGGTCAAGAGAATGCAGCAGAAAGATGTGTTGTAACCTTCGTGGCTGGGCCTTCATCTGAAGCTTCTGCCTTAGCTCCTCTTGGAACCCTCTCATGAGATCCATTCACCTGTCAAGAGGGTGAAGCTGCCCAAGTGGAGAGAGAGACGTCCTCACCTTGCAGCTTCCCCCAGGGCGGTACATGTGAGTGAAGCCATCTGACTGCAATTCCATGACCCTGCCAGCATCTTACAGAGCAAAAGAAATGCCAGGCTGAGCCCTGCCTGAATCCCTGATGTATAGAATCGTGAACAAATAAAATGGTGGTTGTTTCAAGCCACAAAGTTTAGGGAGTAGTTCATTATTCAGCAGTGGATAAATCAAACAGCTACGTAGACAAGACAATATCCAGGCTTTGTTCACGCCTTGGTCCTTTGTCTTTCTCTAGTGATTAAATTTTCTAAAACTTTATGTACATTGAGCATGATCAAAGTGTACATTATAAATATGTTTAATTAAAATAGAAGGAACATGTTTTAACATAATTGAACTTGAATTCTTTGGCATACCTATATTGAACTACCAAAAAATCATCTATTTCCCCAATATTTTATCTTGGTTCTATTGAATCTATATTCTAACTAAAACCATTAATCTGACCATATCATTTAACTGTGATCATACTTGATGTAATAGACAGGTAGTCAACAAGAAAAAATCTTAAGATGTCGTGTCCAGAGTGAAGAAATAAGATTCATATCACAGGAGGATGACAACCCTCTGACCTTTACTGGCATCACATCCTTTCATTTTTCCTTGTTTTTACTTATCATCCTATTTTTCATTTACAGAACACAGTGTTTATTGTGTGCTGTGGATGAAAGTTTTGAAAAGAGCTATGAAGTACAAAGAAAAAAAAGAAACGTCTTAAATTAAGACTAATTTAAAATCCCTAACTCTTTGAAATTTCAGATAATTTTCCCTCATTCAAAATCCATAAGCTGTAAATTAGGAGCCACCTGAGACATCAGGATCTTATTTGAGTGTTTTGCTGATCACAGACTTTCTTTCTCTTTTCATGTTTCCTGATTTTCATTTAGGGAGCTTTGAGCTATACCCACAGTTATTACCAGCATTGATTTTGAGTCTGTGTCTAAGGCATTATCCACTACTTCTCTGAGGAAGATGAAGTATACATTTATCAAAATATCCTGGCTGAATAAAAGCTAAGTAAAAATGGGTAATAACAATACCGATATATTTGTATTTTTAAGCAAGAGAATCTTTCTTTCACTTCAAAATGTCTTCCCTCCATTCTCATCTGTGAGGAAAGCCCCCTCTTAAATTCCAGTCAGCTCATGAAGGAAACAGCTGCTATAGATGTCTAAGAAGGTCCCTGAGAAGAGAGGTGCCCCTGTGAGGGACAATCGGTCTGCTGTTGGAGTTCCTACAGATCATTATATTACACAGACTCCTAAAATGCCAGACAAAAATAACAAACAGGATTCTGGATGAGCTTGTTCTTTCTAACCAAATAGAGCCACCTATGGAAAAACTCTTTATTTCTCTGGTTTCTGTCAGAATGATGCCCTTTCGTCAGCAGCTCCTTACTTCACAAAATACTGCACAGGCAAGTGTCTTTTCCTCTCCACAATATTAATTAAATTACATAAAACTGGCAGTGTTTAAATTCTGACATCTGTATTGTCTCACTTAATTACATCCCTGGACTCCTTTCAAAATTCTTTCATTTGCTGCAGAGACATCTATTGGTGAAAGGGGAAAACATCAGATACAAGAGATCAAATGCAATTCCGGATTTCTACCCATGCCCACCCTTGTGGGACAGGAAGAGGTTCTTTCCCTCTGTCTGTCTGGAGCATTCCCACCCAGGTGCTGAGCGGCTGTGACTAAACAGCAGAGGCCAAATGTCATGATAATAGAGACTCATTGGGAATTAAGGAACATTTAGTGTTGAGTCTCATCCATAAAACACTTTTTCAACCTTCTTGCAAATTCTTTTAAAACCCATACAATACTACCCTAAAGTGGAATGCAGTTTACCATGCCGAACTGCAGCAATATATGTGCACCAAACAAGAGCTTCCTTAAAGCTTGGCGTAGGAGAAATTTGGAGAAGCTTGCGATGAGCATTGTGCTCAGAGGAGGTGTTATAAGGCCAGGTCAGCAAATGTGACCCCCGATCTCCGGGCTTGGACAGGGTGGGGCCAAGCTGCCAGGACATTCACAAGACAGAAGAATCAGGTGCCCGGTTCCAGCTGCCCAATAAAGAGCTATCGCTAGAAAAGAGCAAAGATAAATGAAGCCCACAAGATTATTTTTGGCAATTTCTGTCTCCTGTTGTTTTTTTTTTTTTTTCAATTGGTATGTCCAAAACCAAATTAGTTTCTTCTCCAGATCTACTTATCTTATTTGCCTAGTAACTTCTTTGTCTTAATGAATGGCTATCATTCAAGTCAGAGATCTGAGATCATCTTTGATCTCTCTTCTCATCCCTCACATCCTGCTCCTAATCTCATCGTCTACCTCCTTATGCACCATCTCTTATTCTCATTCTCGCTAGCACTGCTGTGGTTTGGACAATTACACTCAGCTGGGCTCTGTGTCTTCTCCAGATCAAGGAATCTCTCAGCTTTTCCCCACACCCTGAACCTGCCAGGATGACCTTTCTAAAATGCAAATCTTGCACGGTTACTTATCAATGGCTCTAAATTGCCTACACGATAAAATCCAACCTGCTTAGCATAGAAATTGAGACTCTCCATGATCTGGACCTTGATTCCCTCATCCCAGCCTCATTTTCTCTCTATTAAATTGTTCTCTGCTGTTGAACCACTGAAATGGGATCTATAGACTGAAGTTTTAAAATGATACTTATGATATACTGAGAAAACACAGCGCCAAATCTGGATTATTTTTTTGTAGAAAAACATTGAAGAGAAAAAAATCTTAAGTGTGATTAAGAAACAAAATTTTGCTAGTTATAATGGAAATCTGAGGCTTTTTTGAACTAAAATGAACACATTCAGCGATTCAGAAAATGTTGTTACTAATCTAAAAAGTTTATCCATCTTTCTTTCATTTATTCAGCAAATATTTAATGAATGCCAATAATATAACATACAATGCATCAGGCACTGGCTGCACAAAGATGAGACACAGTTCCAGTTTACCACAAGCCCACAGTCTATTGCAGGAAAGACAAGAAAAAGTATGTGATACAGTGTGGTAAGTGCCATAGGAAGGCACCTGGCTTAACCAACTTGTATTAGCTCTCTTTAGATCATGTAGTAGAAAACTCAGATCAGTCTCAGTTGAGCCAAAAAAAAAAGAGAGAGAGAGAGAGATTTATTGACGTACATAAAGAAAAATTTCAGGAGCAGATTACATTCAGTTATAGTTTAATCCAGGTACTCCAATAATGCTGCAGGATCTCTCTTTCCCTGTCTCAACTCCAATTACATCTGTGTTGGTTATTTCAGGTATCGGCTATCTCCATGTTATGACGAGTATTGACGCTAGAAACTCCAGGCTTACATTTTACCAGTTAATCAACTTTATAAAAACAAACAAAATTTCTTTCCTAAAAATTCTATAAAATGGCCCCAGATGATTGAGAGTTCTTGGCTTTGCTTGGGTCACATGTCCACTCTTGATCTGAACACAGGGCTAAAAGAATAAAAAGTGCAGATCAATCAACATCGTTCTCCCAACCTTGGTGTCCCAGCATGGGATAAGCTACATCTGAACAATGTGGGCTGAAGGTAAGAGAACAGTGGTTCCCCAAGGGAAAATTACCAAGACAAGGAGGAAGAGATGTTGGACAGGTAGAAAGCAAGATATACTCGTTCTAGTGCTTGAGCTGAATCTTGAAAGATGAATAGAAGTTAGCCAAGCAGAAGAGTTGATGAAAGCCATTCCAGGCAAAGGTAGCAGATATGTAAAAACAGAGCTATCAGAAAACATGGTACTTTCAAATATCTTTTAAGATTATTTCAATATGGCAGGACACATGTCAGTATATGGCAAGTTAAAAGACCAAAGGTGTTGATTCAAATCATAATGAGCTGTGAAGTACTTCAAACTTTCAATAATCTTTTGGGAAAGACTAAGCATGCCAGAAATATGAATACTTTAAAATTTCAGTAGTATTTGGGGAAAATTTTGTACAGCCCTCTTCTGTGAAAGAATTGTGACCCATGGATCCACAGGCTCTGAATTCATTTATGATCACATTGGCTACGGTCAAAAGGACAAGAAATAGCCTTCTGACCTCAAGACAACCTGAGATGAAACCTCTGCCCCAAGGGAGCCCCTATACAGGTTAGTCACTTAGCAGATCTATCAGATCAGCTCTCTATGGGGAGAATCAACCAGTGAGTAGTAGATGGAGTAGTGAGAAAAGAGAGAGGGGTAAATTATCATAATAACAGAGATTAGAGACAGGAATGACAATCATGTAGTTACGAAAGCTGTGCTGTGTCTTGGACCACCATGTAGTCCCCCTGATGATGTTTTAGTTTTCATGAGACTGGGCTGTGTGCTTCTGTTTAGTTCAGCTGTGCAGATGAAGTTATTGCTTTCCCTTGGGAATCTTTACAATGAACTCCTGTTCTCATGGTCTCTCTAGAAAACTCTTGTGTCTTATTACCTAAAGGAACTCAAATAATTTGAGAGTCTGGAACATGCCAATCCATACTCTCATGTTAACTGAAGGACATTGGAAAAAATCCTGCAGCACAGTATTGTAAAAAGTGCATATAACTTTGTGTTTTTCCAATAATGAAACAAAAGAGTCGCATCCTAAAAGGGGGTCAGGGAGATAAGCAAATACTCCATTTCTTCCACTTATAAGGGGGTTTCTCTACTCTCATTATAACAAAAGCCCTTATTTTCAGGCTCCTCACTTGGTACAAAGATTTTCAAATTTTTTGAGATCATAGCCACATGTCCAGGCCTTCAGCCTTCTTGATACTCGGGTTTGCTGCTATACGTCAACCACAGAACTCAGACATGTATAAGTAGAAAAAATGAATGCAAGTACCTAGTCTGAAAATTCCTATATAGTGAAAAATAGGCAAGTCACAACCTCTAAAAGGTGTGGATTCTTATTTGTATGACAAAATTATCTGTTTCAACACACATTTAGATCTGAAGCTTGCAGTATTCTATTTGCCTTTAACTATTGAAAAGTTACCAATTCTGACATGAATCAGTGGGTGAAAAACAATCCTTGAAATTAACTTATATACATTCACTTTGGGAATACATTTTATTGAGAACGATGATAGTTGCAAGTTAAAAAAAAATTTCATTGCCATCAATAATATCAATCAAATAATTGCTCTTATAAAAATTGTAATTTCAACAAAATTCAAATACATGTTTTTCCCTTATTCTATAAAAGATGCACCCAGAAATGGCATACCAGAGACACCAAGGGGTGAATTTCATAGACAATACAACTTTGGCACATTCTGGATTTCTAATTGTGCAGCTTCTCTCCCGGCAGGTTATTATGATTAGGTTGAAACATTTACATTTATATTTGTTATCTGGAAGGAGATAATAGATATTTCCATTGCAAAATAATTTACATTAATGGGCCATAACTTTCAATGTGTAGTTTTAAACTGCACATTTAAATAATATAATATCTGTCTCCCTTAATTTTACTGTAATTGTCTCCATGTGGTGGCTTTGCTTTCTTTTCAAAACACGATTGGCTAAAACAACATACTAAATGTCTTTATTAGTTTGAAATTTTAGAATAGGTAATCTAGCAAGCTTGTTTAGAATTTTCTAATTCTTGGTATGCAAGATGAATGTGGCTTTGAACTGCAAAAAAAGAACAAAAAACGAAAACAAACTCTGCAGCCTAGATAAAGATACAAGGATTACAGGTGGGATATATTTGTTCTTTGTGGAAAGAGTGTGTGAGACACAGTGATTTTTTTTTTTTAGCCATTTCTGCATATAATCCAATACACTTATCAGCTGTTAACTAGAAGCAAAGTCCTGCCTGACTTAATTATGTACCTAAGACTGTTCTCAGTCTAGGGTTTGGTCAACAATTCTTTCTTTGGTGAAATATGTACACTGAATATTTTGTCCATTTATTCCTTCAACTATTCCACCAGCTATAATTCATGGGCTGAAATAGGTTCATGGGATTGAGAGAGGAAAGCCTCAACAAACTCAGTTTAGAAGACTACATATCTGCCTAGATTTCACCTATAGACGGGCTTGGCTCTAGTAGAATATTATTACCAAAAATTTACAATTAGAAAATTGGTTGCGTATAATGAGGACTTCAAAATATAAACGGGATGCTCTCAGCTAGGAATGTCCGCTTGGTCTGAACAATTCCTTAATTAGAGATGGGAAGTGAGTGCCCCTATTCTCAACTGACATTAGCAAAGTTGGGCATGATTAAAGTATTAATGTGATTAATTTTATGTGTTCTTTTTATAATATCTTAGGAAATAGTAGGAGATTCTAATTTCTCATGAGTTTGGATGGACATCAAATATATACATGCAGGCAAGGGCCTTCAGAAACTGTATCAAAATATTAGGTCTTGGAGTCAGAAGTCATGAGTTACTTAAGTCTGAGTTATTTAATTTTTCAGAGGTTCAGTTTCCTTGTTAATAAATGTATGGTGTTATTGGTGACATTAAACAAGTATTAGTATTGCTATGTATATTACAGTATAAGCATCATGAAAGTGATTATATATTAACACTAAGAAGGCAAAAAATTATTATAATAGTAATAACAGATGATCTCCACAAAGAGTCTTTTAGGGGATGTTCAGAAGAAGATGCTAATCACCCAAATCTGCAACTTTTCCCAGAGATATGTCCTTTGTAGCTTATGCTTTTTCCTAAGTAATATAAACACTCCTGAGCAAACTTGTTTATACTACTAATTAGTCACATCTGGAATAAAGTGTTTGCAGAGATAAGAGTCAACACATAGCTCTCTGAATTATGAGTGTGGTTTTTTTTGGAATTAGTACACTGAAAATGTGGTTTGATTCTACACTGTATCACATTCACGTTACTAACGCGATGAACATAGACTATTTAAAACAAGACGCCATTTCTTTTCATATTCCAAAGCATCCAAATAAAGAATCAAGATCTAATGGTCCTTTTTTGTTTGTTTATTTTTAGCACTCAAAAATATCTTCAAAGACCCGATCCGCTGACCATCTTCCAGGTCTCTGTGTTGAAATGGTTTTCTTTGGCAATATGAATAGAAAGTTGCCTTGAAGATGATTTTGTTTTCCAGAATTTCTGTGGCATCTCATTCTAGACCAAGCTAGAATAATTAATTGAATATTATTCATCAAACAATTGTGACTTTGGGCTGTGTTTCCTGAAGACAGCTCCTGAGCAGCGATGGCCGAAGCATCATTATCGAAAAAGGAGACCACTGAAATGTCTATTCTGATGATACCACGTTCTGGAGGCTTTATTTTCACACACGTTTCTTTTCCATGTACAAAAAACCATAGTCACAAATCTGTACTTCAAACGCTCTTCAACTAGTCTAGTACCATAAAAGCATTCTTCAACTTAAAAGCCAGTGTCTGGCACTCCAAGTATAGGAAGTGAATTGAATTGCATTGCATTAGTCATAAAAGCCAACATCACAGTACTGTGATTATCACTAGTACACTTTCCTAGCTTTGTATGGGTTTTAATATATTAATGAGAGAAGTGTGTGCCCTCTAATACAACCTTGAACTAGTAAGCCTTCAAAGTACACTTACTAATATACTGAGATGTCAGTTGCTGTTCTAGGCACCAGGGATAAACAGGGCCCTGGGCTCTTGGAGCTGTGTTCTTGCATGGCGAAACAGACAATAAAAAGGTAAAAAGTTACCAAATCACATGATGAGAAAGTATTATGAAGAAGATGAAAAGAAAGTGATAGAGAGAGATTGAGCAGTTTGGGGTTAATATGATTGAGAATCCTGAGAAGATCCAGGAGGGGATTCAGGAAGAGGGAAGCCTCAGTGGAGTACTGTGCGGGCAGACATGAGCTGGGTAGCTGTAAGGAGAGAGGATGCTCAGAGTCTCTTCTGCAAGTGAGGACATGGAACTTGGAGGAGAGAGATGCTCAGAGTCTCTTCCTGCAAGTAAGGACATGGAACTTGGAGGAAGTTGAGGTTAGGAAAGTAAGACCTGCAGGCCAGATCGGGAGTTTGGATTTTCAAAGAACACAGAAGCAGAACTCCACACTGACGTGTATTTTCCACAAATTCTTATGTATGTTTAAATTATTTATATTTTTTTGTTATTGAATTATTTTTATGCCCCAAGATGGTAGTTACTCTCTGTATCACTGAAGAATATGGCAAAAATGAATATTTCCCAATATTTTTGCTTTAACAAGAAATTGTAACATATTAAATCACTCTAAATAGAGGAAAAAATAATCAGAAGTTCATACTAAATCCAAGAGTAAATGTCTGTATGGAGAGTTACAAAATTAATAACTTCCTGGTTAATTAATATATATTTAAAATCAAATAAATTACCCTTATTTTTAAGTATTACTGGCTGTGATAAGGAGAACAGCCAAGCAAATAAAATAAAACAATTGTACAATTATAATATGAAGAATATAATGGTTGTTAGAGGATATGGAAAAGCAGCAGTGAGATTTATAGAACAAGAGCTTAAAAAACTGAATTCACAAAAAGCAAATGAAAAGATGTTCGACCTCACTAGAAATCAGAAAACTTAAAATCAAACCACAGTGATAAAACATTTTACACTCATATTTGAAAAGATTAAAAACCTCTGACAGCAACAACGTTGTTGAGCTTTGCGATGGGAAGTTGGACTCACTGCATGTGAGAATACAAATTTGTATAAGTATTTTGAAGAACAATATGGCATATCTAAGAAAGTTTAAGAAGACATATTCTCTAATTGAATCACTCTGCTCAACGGTATATGAGTATGAACCCAGAGAGACAGGAGCAAGAATGTTGATAGCTGCAACAATTTGGGAACAATATAAATACTCACCCACAGAAGGGTGCAAATAAAAGATGTATTCACGCAAAGAAACAAGATAGAGTGAAATAAACGAGTGAAAATACATGAACTAGCACTGCATCTATCAACACAGATAACTCACAAACACAACATTAAATGAATAAACATAGTTTCAGAAAAATACATATGGTGTGATACAAGTTATAGAAAGCTTTAAAATAGACAAAACAATAATGTATATTGCTCAAGGATATCCATAAGTGGCATAATGCATGGAAATTATAACCATATTGGTTTGTCACAGGAAAGGATCTTAAAACTGTAATTTTTGTTTTTGAACATTAACTTCTGCTAATTTGTCAATGACTATCAAATTGATCTTCTTTGCGTGTTCAGGTTCAACAGAGAGTAGAGCCAGATTTATTCATTTATCTTCATTAATAACTGATCAAAGAGTACTTTTTAACTTTCACTTAAAAAAGTTTCTTTTACATGAAGTAAGAGATACAGCAAAAGTCTTTAACATAATAAGTTTGAAAGAGATTCATAAAACCTCCAAAACCTGATAAATTCCAGAAATTAAAATATTGCCCATGTCTTTATTTCTTTAGGTTTGATTCTTGCAGCTTTTAAATGTTTTTGTAGAAAAAAAAATCCCACTAAAGAACTTTACCACACTATGGAAAACGGTATGGAGCTTCCTCAAAAAATTAAAAATAGAACTACCATACATGATCCAGCAATTCCAGTCTGGATATTTATCTGAAGGAAAAAACTCCACTAAGCTGAAAACATATATGCAACCCCCATGTTCATTGCAGCATTATTTACAATAGCCAAGATATGAAAATAATCTGTGTCTATAAATGGATGAATAGATACAGAAGATGTGGCATATATATATATATTAAATGGACCTTGAGGGTATTATGCTAAGAGAAATAAATCAGACAGAGAAAGACAAACACTGTATGATTTCACTTATGTGTAAAACCTTAAAAAAAAAAATGAACTCATAGATACAGAGAATAGATTGGTTGTTGCCAGAGGTGGGGGTTGGGGGGTGGGCAAAACGGGTGAAGGGGATCAAAAGGTACAAACTTCTAGTTATAAAATAAATAAGTCATGGGAGGTAATGTACAGCATAGTAACTGTAGTTAATAATATTGTGTTATATATTTAAAAGTTGCTAAGAGAGTAGATGTGAAAAGTCCTCATCACAAGAAAAGAAAACTTCTAACTATGTATGGGGAGGAATGTTAACTAGACATTGTGGTGATATTTTGCAATATATACAAATATTGAATCGTTATGTTGTACACCTGAAACTAATATAATGTTATGTGTCAATCATACCTCAATAAAAAAAGAACTTTACCAGAAAATTTATTGTAAACTATTATTTTTATGTTAAAATTTCAAACATTTTCTTTTTCTCTAAAAATCAGAGAAAATGATGGAATGAAAGCAAACACTGACATTATTTTATTTACTGCTTTATAATGAGTGTCTGTTTCTTGCTGAAAGCAATAAAAGTGCTCCAGCTTTGCCTATTTAATTTTTTCTGGCCACGTAAGACCAGCATCTTTCGTCATTCCTTCTGGCATTCTTCTTCAAAATTTGATTTCTTAGGTAATGTCCATTTTATTACACTGTTGTGACCACAATTAATTGCTTTCTCTGTAATTTCGGTGCACTTGCCAAGCAAAAATATTACTCCTCACAGTTTACTTTGTTCCACTGTTTTACATTTTAAATGCAATGAAAACTAAAGGTGGTCACAGAATTACAAAATTGGAGTAATTCAAGTTCCGTTGCTTCATTTTTCTTTTCACAAGCACTGTGCTATCATTTTCTACTTCAAATCTACTATTTCAACACAGGTACACGTACTGCCACAGGATTTGGAAACATGAACTGTGTCCAAAGCAGGCTTATGTGATCCCCAAACTTTGCAAATTCACTCTCCAAATACATATGTGTAGCTTAGTCTCTGAAATAACTATTGAGTAGAATGCAATTTATGTCAAAGACAATTTTAAAAGATGTTCCTTGGAAGTTATAGATTGTTAAAGCTTAACAGTAACAGAACTTAGACCAATTAATTTTTTTAAGGGAATAAATATTTTATCATTGAAATAGTTTAGAATTGCATGCTTTCGGTGACAATAAAAAGCAAACTGCAGGGTGGCTGGGGTAGGGATGGGTGAAAGTGGTTAAAGAGTACAAACTTCCAGTTTTGGGGGGGTATCTCATGTACAGCATGGTGACTATAGTTAATAGTACTGTATTATATACTTGAAACTTGCTAAGGGAGTAGATCTTAACTATCTTCACCGCGCGCGCGCGCACACACACACACACACACACACACACATACACACACACAAAGGTAACTACGTGAAGTCATGGAGGTATTAACTAACCTCATTGTGCTTATCATTTTGCAATATAAACATATATCAAATCACCATGTTGCACAGCTTAAACATAACACAATCTTATAAGCCAATTATATCTAAGTAAGGCTGGAAAAAATTTTTTAAAAATTAAAAAGCAGATTGGCTTTTAGTGAGGTTGTTATTACTTGAAAATTTGGTACAGACAACATCCCCCTTTATTACCTGAACTTAGTGGAGACCTCATCCTTAGCACATCGCTGATTGATCTGTGAACTTGCCTTGCTCTTTTTCATTTTTGCTTAAGTCCTTCTTTTCCCTAATCTTGATTTCAGGCCTATCCATCCTCTCAAGGTTTATTTTTCTATCCCTTTCCTCTATGAAAAACTTTATGAGCACAAAGATGAGAGCAAGCTTTCCCACACTGGACCTCCTAAAACACTTACTCTGTATACTATAGTGTATAATCAGTTGGTGGCTTACTAAAATTACCTTCAATTTTTGTTAAACTTTTCAACTTAAGTAATCATATTGGAAAGTTGCAGGGACTATCATTGTATTTTTCACATGCAGTTTGAAAACCCTTGAGTGATTAAAAGACAGGAGTGAAGAGAGAAAGGACTTAATTTATGTAACCATTATATTTGTGAAGCACTGATAAGGGACATTTTAGTGTGCCAAAAGTCTCTCTGGAAAAGGCTCAGAATGCAGAGCCCCTGACCCCATCTGAAGAGAATCTGATCTCTGGTGTCTGGCTGCAGCAAGAATCAAACACTTTAACCAACAATCTCACCCTCAACTCATCAGGTGATATCAATGCATGTGATCCTCAGACCAAAACTGGAAAACTACTTTCTCAAGGGAATTGGTATTTTGTATTGAACGTAAAAGCCTAAGGACCTTAGGACATTCCCTACTTGATCAAATGCACCCTGGATTTATGAGGCAAAGACATTGTTTAAGCCCATTTATGTTAGTAAATATGTTAGTAAATAAGTATTAGAATAAAATGATGTATGAGAAAATGCTTTATTTGATAAAAAGAATAAGTCTCTAGCCAGGCTAACAAAGAAAAAAAAAAATAGAGAGGGCACATAATACTAATATCAGTAATGAAAGAGGGGACATCACTACAGATCCCATGGACAGTAAAAGGGTAATCAAAGAATACTATGAACAACTCTACATCCACAAATCTGATAACCTAGATGAAATGGACTAATTCCTTGAAAAACAAAATCTGCCAAAATTTACACAAGAAGAAATAGGCAATCTGAATAGACCTATATTTATTAAAGAAATTGAATTAATAATTAACAAACTTCCAGGAGAGAAAGCAACAGGCCTAGATGAGTTCACTGGTGAGTTATACAAACATGTAAGAAAGAAATTATACCAATTCTCTATAATCTCTTTCGGAGGATAGAAGCAGAAAGAATACTTCCAAACTTATTCCATGAGGCCAGCAACCCTAATATCAAAACCACTCAATGACATTACAAGAAAAAAATACTATAGACCAACATGTCTCGTAAACATAGATTCAAAATCCTAAACAAAAGATTAGCAATTTGAATCCAAAAAAGCATAAAACAAATTACACATTACAACCAAGTAGAATTTATCCCAATTATGCAAAGCTGGTTCAAAATCAAAAAATCAGTTAAGGTAATCCATCCTATCAATAGACTAAAAAAGGAAAATTACAGGATCATATTAATAGAGGCAGAAAAAACATTTGAAAAAATCAAATACCCATTCATGATAAAAAGCTCTCAGTAAACCAGGAATAGAGGAGAATTTCATCAATTTGATAAAGACTACTTACAAAAAAACTTACAGCTAATGTCATACTTAATGCTGAGAAATTCAAAGTTTTCCCACTAAGATCAGGTACAAGTTAAGGATGTCTCCTCTCACCACTCCTTTTCAACATCATACTGGAAGTCCTTGTTGATTAAATAAGGAAAGAGAAAGAAATAAAAGTTACATAGATTGGGGAAAAAAACCCAAAACTGTATTTGTTTACAGATGACATGATCATCTATGCAGAAAATCTTAAAAAATCGAAAACCCCTGGAACTAATAAGTGGTTATAACAAGGTTGCAAGATAGAAGATTAATATACAAAAGTCAATTGCTTTCTTACATACCGGGAATGAACAAGTGGAATTGAAAATTAAAAACACAACACTATTTACATTAGCACCTTCAAAAAATGAAATACTTTGGTATAAATCTAACAAAATATACTAAGATCTATATAACAAAAACTATAAAACTCTAATAAACAAAATCAAAGAACTAAATAAGTGGAGAGATATTCCATGTTCATCATTAGAAAGACTCAATATGGTCAAGATGTCAGTAATTCCCACTTCATCTAGAGAGTCAACGTAAGCCCAATCAAAATCCTAGCAATTTATTTTATGGATATTGACAAACTGATTCTAAAGTTTACATAGAGAGGCAAAAGACCCAGAATAGCCAACACAACATTGAAGGACAGGAACAATGTTGGAGAACTGACACTACTGAACTTCAAGACTTACTATAAAGTTACAGTAATCAAAACAGCATGGTATTGGCAAAAGAATAGACAAATAGATCAATGGAATAGAATAGAGAGCTCAAAAATAGACCCACATAAATAGAGTCAACTGATCTTAAGCAATGGAGCAAAGGCAATACAATGAAGCAAAGATATTTTTTTCACCAAGTGATGCTGGAACAACCAGACATCCACATCCAAATAAATGAGTTTAGTCACAGACCTTATGCCCTTCAAAAAAACTAACTCAAAATGGATTGCAGACTTAAACGTAAAACCCAAACTGTAAACTCCTAGAAGACAACTTGGAGAAAATCTACATGGCTTTGGCTATGGTGATGCCTTTTTAGATACAACACCAAAGACACAATTCATAAGAGAAATAATTCATAAACTGGCCTTCATTAAAATTAAAAACTTCTGCTCTGCAGAAGACAATATCAAGATAATTAGAAGACAAGCCACAGATTGGAAGAAAATATTTGCAAAAGATACATCTGATAAAAGATTGTTATCCAAAATATACAAAGAACGCTTAAAACTCAACAATAAGAAAGCAAATAGCTCAATTAAAAAATGGGTCAACGACCTGAACAGATACCTCACCAAAGAAGATATACAGATGGCATATAAGTATGTGAAAAGACGCTCCACATCATATGTCATCAGGGAAATACAAATCAAAACAATGAGACACCTAAACACTTTTTAGAATGGCCAAAATCTGGAACACCAACAGCACCAAATGCTGGCAAAGATATGGAGCCACAGGAACACTCATTCGTTGCTTGCGGGGATGCAAAACGGTACAGCCACTTTGGAAGACAGTTTGGTGGTTTCTTAAAAAACTAAACATGCTCTTACCATATCATCCAGCAATTGCACTCCTTGGTGTTTACCCAAAGGAGTTGAAAACTTATGTCCACACAAAAACCTGCACATGGATGTTTATGGCAGCTTTATTCATAATTTCCAAATCTTAGAAGCAACCAAGATGTCCTTCAGTAGGTTAATGGATAAATAAGCTGTGGTACATCCAGACAATGGAATATTATTTGGTCCTAAAAAGAAATGAGCTATCAAAGCCATGAAAAGAAATGCAGAAAACTTAAATACATATTACTAAGTGAAAGAAGACAATCTGCAAAGGCTATGTACTGTATGCTTTCCATTCTGGAAAAGGCAAAATTATAGAGATAGTAGAAATGATCAGCATTTGTCAAGGGTTGGGAAGAAGGATGGATAGATACGCTAAACACAGAGGATTTTTAGAGCAATAAAAATACTCTGTATGATATTATAATGTACAACACCAAAAGTGAACTCAGAGGTAAACTATGAATTTGGAGTGATTATGATGTGTCAATGCAGGTTTATTCTTGGTAAAAAATGTACCATTCTGGTAAGTGCTGCTGATAATTGGGGAGGCTTTGTAAATGTGGGGGCAGGGGTGTACGAGAAATCTTTGTACCTTTCTCTCAATTTTGTTGTAAACTTAAAAGTGCTCTAAAAATAATAAAGCATTTAAAAAAGAAAAACAAAAGAAAATGTTTCATAAACCATTGAGCATCATGCAAACATAAGTAAGACTACTATTTTCATGTTGAGGGTGGTGTTTGACAAAATATTATTTTATAGGTTTTGGATTGAAGAATAAGAGTGGTGATTGGGGCAGGAGATTTGATTCTCTAATGTGATTCGTAAAAGAATGATTTCAATAAGTGTGTTTATACCAGTTTGATAATGGTGTGAAACAAATGTGGGCCTAATTGTGGAATCTGAGACAGAACTGAATGCTTTCTCAAGGTCCCCAAACCCGTTTTTAAAACCTGCAAAAATGGTCTCAGAAAGTGGGAAGGAGAAATTTAATTTAGTTTTGCTTGTAAATAAGATATATCCTGAATCCAAACACATATGCTCTATGCTAAACTCTCCTCAGATTAGCATAATCAGAAAGTTGAATTTGTTAATTCCAGATCAAGGAAAGTGTTCTAGCCCATCTGTTTCTTTGCAAAATTTGAGGACCTATTACAGTCTCAGTGAGAATAGAACTCAGTGTTTATTGCCATTTTAATAATTTTGTCCTTTATGGAGCACCACTCACACAAAAGTCTCCTCACTTCACTGCAGGCATTGAGGGTCTCCATAACCCACTTTGTGGGGACAGAGAGAGATGTGGCAGCTGTTTCCCATGCAATATTAAACAGCAATTCGGGATCCAATGTGGAGAAGAATATTGCATTCCACGTAACAGTGGAGAGAAAATAAAGAACACAGTTGCTTCGAACGAAGCAGGACTAAAACGAATGACTTACTTGTGTAAAAGCTAGCGGGGGACTTTTACTGTATCCTAAATACAGACAGCTTCTCTCCAGCAGCTGTTGTAGGCTGCCAAGCTGGACGTCCATTCGGCAGTGACCCTGAAGGATGAGCACCCATCCCTGATTATCAGCAGCACAGGCGGACCTTCCTTCAAGGTCTCCCCTCCCAGAAGTGACCAAGCTTAATCTGCACTTTGTGCAGGAGCTGGCGGGTCAGAGGTGTATGAAAACACTTGGCAAGTTAAAGGACACAACAGCCTACGGATATGGCCACAGTTCTCAGCCTGAGTTTCTAACCTGCCCTTACTTTAGCGAGTCTCCTCTGCTCCACTTAAAGTTCCGATTACAGACTATTCTTGATGAATGAGCCAGGACAGTTTGGCACTGGGGACATCGTTTATTTCAGATGGGAGTCAGAGGGCATGTTTAAGGCTATTACACAGTTCACACAACAACAAGGCCCACAGAAGAATACAAACATCAGAGAGCCATTTGCTTTTTCACCAGAATTTCACATTCTTCTTCCATTAAATGGGATTTTTCTTGTCTCTTTTCCTGATGGGCTCAGTAGCTCACCTCATGCCATATGTTTTAGAATTCTGAATTATCAGGACCCGAAATCTTTTGGTCCACACTTTATTTACTTAGAATCGGTAGAAAATGAACTATTTTATACATGCCTACTTTCTGAGTAGTCATAAAAGCTTATTCCTTAGGATGGTAATATTCATTAAAATATCACACTTTATTTTTTGCTTTCAAATAGCCTACAAAACACGGTTTAATGATTCCTTTGGGACTCAGAATCCTAACTTTGAGTATCAGTTATTTTGGTGTGCTAACAACAATGTAATGTCTGCCCCAGCTTGAAGCGGCCCATATTCTATGCCTGTGAAAACTTGCATCTGATTTTCATCATGTTCTGGTCTTTCTCCACCGCCTGTCTCTTCCTACTCAAAGCAATGCCCCCACTGTTTCCATTCTTCTCCTACTTTCAATTTTTAAATGTGCCACATGACAATTACTTTCAGAATGTGTGTGAGGCAAGAGTAAATTAGGTTCCTGAGTGAGCACTGATGAACTAATTTATAATGAGTTCCAAGTCATGTGTCTCGAAAGACCAGAGGACTATATAACTTCCTAACCAGATTCACTTTTAATCCAGATAGTCCAGGCTGCTGGTTAAGTGACCTTTAAACATGTAAGATGAGGCTGGGTAATATCACCTCTAGGTTTTTTTTTTCCTTCATTTTTTTGGTGAGGAATATTGTCCCTGAGCTAACATCTATGCCCATCTTCCTCTATTTTGTATGTGGGTTGCCGCCACAGCATGGTTTAATGAGCAGCATGTAGGTCTGTGCCCGGGATCTGAACCCATGAATCCCTGGCTGCTGAAGTGGAGTGCTGAAACTTAACCACTGCCCCACTGTGTTGGGCCTGCCTTTCGGTTTTTTGGCTGTTGGTATAATCCCTTCTGAAAGAAGATTGAGTAATACATATATACTTTCTATTCATTTTAGTAGTGCATCAGCCACTTTGACATATATATTGAAGAGAAATACTAAAATAAGATTTTCAACTTCAAAATGAAATATTTCTCTGACAGATACTTCACATGTGAAATGATCAATGTGCACCTCTATGCATGTAGCATAGTTTGTAAATGGAAAACGGCTAGAAACAATGTAAATATCCAAAATAGAGGACAGTCTAAAGCAACTACGGTTCATTTTTATAATGGGACAGTAAACAGCTGGAAAAAGAAAAACAAAGACAGGGAAGACAATATGGTATGATTTCTATACTGGAGAAAGTAGGCTAGACTGCTGTAAAAAATAGGCCCATGGCGTATTAATACAATTGAAGTTCATTTCTCACTCTCTTGGTTGGCAGGCGGCTCTCCTCTAAAAGGTGATTCTGGGGCCTTAACTCTACAGGATCTTTTTATTACCTTTAACTGGGATTAGACGAAGATCATCACATTTTTCCTCTCCTTGTCTGGTCCACTACCCTCTAAAGCCTCATTATTGTCTGCATCCAGCTTACGGAATGAAATAGAGCATGGTGGATGCATATTGATCTTTGATCTGAAACTATGACTTCTGCTCATATTCTGTCTGAAAGAACAAGTCTCTTGGCCACATCTTGATCTAAGGAAGACTGTAAATGCAGTTCCTGGCTGAGCAGCTGCTCTGAGCTGTAACTGCCTAATTTGAAAGGGGGGCTGTATTATGCTGGGTTCCTAACCTTCTCTGCTACCATCCCATTTACGTATTTTTACCTGAAAAAAACAAGGTGCACAGTACTTGTGTCACCATGTGTCTAAAGAGAAGGGGGGAATATACATTTGTATTTGCTTGTTACATGCACTAAAAAAAAAAAACTAGTAACCATGGCTACCTATGGAAGGGGTTCTGGGAATTAGCAAATAGGAGATGAAGCAGAAGGGAAACTTCATTATATACCTCTATATACTTTTAATGTGCTAACAATGTGAGTGGGGCTATCTATTCAGAAAAAATAAATAAATTTAAGAAGTAGAAAAATGATAGAATGCCACCAATCTAGACAGAAGGGAAGAAACATGACTTCCAGATGCACTGTAGACCCATCTGGCTCAGGGCCCTCGTTATGCCACGAGCAGCGTAGGAGTGGATGAGGCCATCTGGGATCCCCGTCAGCAGCGGCAGTCTTGAAGACTGTGAGCAAAGTGTAGGCGAAAATGTACCAGAACTGATGTCATTATAGGAAACCTGCTTTTCTTTGCTCGGAGAAAAGAGGCAGAAGTTTATAGAGAGAATATCTCACTTTGTAGGATCTGTGAAATATACATAAGCAGAGCAGGTGTATTTTCACAGTTTTTTACAGTTAATATATGTTTCTTATTGACCTTGGGGAAAGAGGGTCTCTTCACCACGGAGAATGGAACATCGATGTCACTCACATGTAAATGTTCCCCACAGCATCCGATTATGGATTTAGAAAAAGTAGGATAGCCCCAGGTAGGATTTAGAGAAAACGGAAAGCAGGGAAAGCTAAAGAAGAAGTAGACGGCTGCCTACCACCTACAAGAGAAGACATACAAAGGACTTTTCATCCCCATCTTCAAAATATTTGCTCGTAGGACTCCCAGGAGCACCAGGAATCCGCTATGAGGAAGATTATAAACGTGAATGCTCCCTGTGACAGGAGCACGAACTCCACGGGACGTCAGCTCACTCCCTCCATGGTATAATCAGTTCATGCAATCCCAACTGTTGACTGAGTTTTCCTAGAAGAAGGATGTAAGGAAGGTCTGGAGAAGGGGCAGTGTCCCAGGAGGTATGCTCTGGACAATTTTGGGAGATGGGGTCTCAAACAGGACAGGACAAATGTACTTCACTGTTTGGCTAAGGCTTCATTCTGCCATGGAATGTTAAGCGCAGTGTCTCAGCCATTCCTCGGTGTTCCGATTATCCAAGCCAACAGAGAACCACGGTTATTATAACATACTCTTTTCCTAACTACTCAGTGTTCTCCATTAGATGGATCAAAATTCCCTGAATGGGCCAACAGGAGAAAATGTATGGTATCATTCTTTTGGAAAGTACCTTATTTTGCATTCCTGGTGGGCAAGTATCCATTAAGGTTTTGCATGAACAGGTCACAATTTGCATCTTCAAGGGATTCCATAACTTTTGGGGGAGACATATATTTAAATTAATAGGATCAGTTGTAATAAGTGTTATGATTAAAAGTATAGACTTTTGATTTCCAGATTTTTCAGTTTCAGGGACACATAAAATTAAAAATGCAATATAATACAAAGCTGCCTTTATTTACTTTGTCAAGAAAGTCCTTAAATAAAAACTACCACTGACTATCATCACCATTTTATAAAATAAAGCTTATTATAACTCCAAAAAAACTGAACATGTATGATCTCAAAAGAGAAAGAAAAGAGAGTACCTTACATTTTTAAATTCAAATGCAGGCAATTTTTACCTTAAAAATTCTTGACATTTTATAATATGTAATTTTTTTCCTGATACAAATGTGTGATTCTGTTCTCAATTTGAGAACCTATATTCAACAGCGAAATATGAAATGAAGCTTGAATGTTCGACTTTTTCCAGTAACATATTTATCACAGTCATTTTAGAAAATTGCTTCACGTAGATATAATGATGAAAATTGAAGCAGTACTCTTAATGCTGTTTAATGAATTCAGCACACAAATTTCATGTACATTGGCATAAATTCAGATCCTCATTCCTACAGCTACTTTTTCCCTAAAAATCTGGTATCTCTCTATCAAGAAATGTAGGAAAGTGCTTCCAGTTCTCACTATCAGGTGGCCACTTCACCTGGGACCATGTAACTTGTGGGCTGTAATCACCAAGATGGAGAATTCAGGGACCTTTCTAAGAGGGATGCCACATACGGTGAAAATGTCCTGGACTTGCTTCCTGGCTTTTGGGAACAACTGGGATAAATAATCTTGAATGGGTATAATAGGGGTAAAGTTGATTTCAAGGGAAATTTTTTTAATCTGCAGATTTCTCAAGGCCAACGGACCAGGCAGGCCACCGATTGCTGAAGTTAACGACCATCTAACACTGAGTCAGGTGTCAGACTGGGGTGGCATGGGCCCTCAGCTTGAACTGGTTTGGGAAACTTGAGGATAATTAGATTCTTCATGCTTTATTTTCCGGTGATTCTCCAAAGTGAAAACACTGGGACCAGGCTCTCCATAATCTCATTCCCATAGTGTTCTGCCATTCAGTCCCTGACTCAGACTCCCATTTCTTTCCTTCATCCATAATCTTTAAACTTAAGGAAATTTTTTTCCTTTTTGCTTAGTTAACATTCTTCACTTCTTCCCAGAAATCTTCTTCTTCATCTGATTTTTCTTTTATTCTTTTAATGAAGAGATTTACATCAGGATGTTTTTCAAATGTTGAACAACCTTGCATTGTGAAATAAACTAAACATGATCATAATATGATAGATGACACACCACAAATTAGGTTAATTATTTTGTTTAAGGTGAATGCATCCTTGCTTGTAAGTGAGAATAACCTATAACTTTCTTTATTGTCACTCTTCTGTTGTCCTTTCCTTTAAAAAAATCAAGATTATAATGGCCTTTAAAAATGAATTAGGAAGGTGCTACCTATTTTTCTAATCTCTAAAAGAGCTTGGTATGAGTTCAGAAATAATCATTTCTTGAATGTTTGGTAGAACTTGCTTGTAAAAACTCTCTGGGTATGATTTTTTTCTTCAGGAGAAGATTTTTAACAACTGATTCAATTTCTTTTAATGGTGATACTTTCTTTCTCCTCTTGAATCAGATTTAGCAATTTGGATTTTTCTAGAATTTCTCCACTTTACCTAAATTCTCAAATGTATCGATCTGAATTTTTGTAGATTTTCTTACAAACGTTTATCTCAGCTGCATCTGGAGATATGTTCCCCTTTAACGTTTCCAATCTTGTTAATTTTATATCTTATTTTTTATTCTTGATTAATATTTCCAAAGATTTGTCAGTTCTAGTAGTCTTTTTAAAAATCAGTTTGACTTCTCTTGATTCTAATGTTATGTTTGTTTTGCAATACATTAATTTCTGGTCTTATTATTGCTTTTTCCTATTTTCTATGTATTGTTTTTTAAATATGTTAAGTTGGATACTTAGTTCATTTGTTTCAGTCTTTCTTTTCTCTTAATAAAATCATTTAAGATTATGAGAATTTAAATATCATATTAGTTGCATGTCATAAGTTTTAATTAGGATTGTTATCATTCAGTTCTAATTATTTTTAATTTTTTTTCTTTTTTTTTGTGAGGAGGACTAGCCCTGAGCTAACATCTGATGCCAATCCTCCCCTTTTTTCTTGAGGAAGATTGGCCCTGAGCTAACATCCGTGGCCATCTTCCTCTATTTTACGTGGGACGCCACCAGAGTATGGCTTAACAGGCGGTGCGTCGGTGCACGGCGGTGCGTCGGTGCACGGCGAACACCGGGCCGGCCCCTATTTTTAATTTTTAATTGTGCCTTTAGTCTTTTTTAAAATGAAAAAGTTCCTCAGTCTTTCTTTATCTTTCATAACCTTCACACTTTTGAATAGTAAAGTTCAGGTATTTTGTATAATATCCTTCAATTTGAAGTTTCTTACAATCTTTTCTTTTCCTTTGGTGTTCTGCATTTTAACAATGATGCATCTAGGTGTGGATGTTATTCTACGTTTTTATCCTTGGGATTCACTGGGCTTTCTGAATTGAGGATTAATTGAAGGTTAGTGTTCTTCAACAATTCTGGAGAATTCTCATCCTTTATCTCTTCACATATTTCCCACTTCCCTATATCTCTACCACCTCCTACTGAAACTCTGATTTGATATATATGGGCCTTTTTCACTCTACCCTCCATGTATCATTCTCTCATCTTTTTCATCTCTTAGTCTCTTTATGGTGCATTTTGGATACTTTCTTCAGATTTTCTAGGTCACTAATTCTCTCTTTAACTGTGTCTAATCTTCTATTTGCCCTACACATTGTTGTATCAGTTAGTTTTTTTTTTTTAATGCAAAAACAATGGCTTAAAACAACAATCATTTAGCATATCTCATAATTTTCTGGATTGGATGAGTTGTTCTCCTGGTCTAAGAGAGCTTATCTGACTTCTGTTGTGAGTCAGCAGTTCTAGTGGGTCTCAGACATCAAGGAATATATCACTCACATATCTGGAGGCTGGCTCGATGTAAGCTAGAGTGTTGGGGAACATTTAGATATAAGTTGGAGTGTTAGGGATCACTTGACTGTGTTTCTCTCATCATCAGGCTGGCTAGCCTGAACTCAGTGACAAGGTGCTAGGTGCAGGGTTCCCAGTAACATGAAGAATGCCACCCCAATATGCAAGCACTTTTCAAATCTCTGCTTGTTTCATCTTTGCTAATGGTCTATTGGTCAAACTCAGAGTCAAAGTGAAAAGGGACCATGTAAGAAAGAACACGGACTGGGGGATCTTTTTGAACATTTTTATAAATACTCTGCCAGAGCACTCCCCCAACAGTTTTTCTAATTTTAGTTATTATATTTTTAATTTCTAGAATTTATATCTTGTGTCTTTTCAAACCACCCTGATCAATTTTGATAATTTTTTGTTCCATGATTATTACTTCCAATTTCTACTTTATTTCTTTTTTCTCAGCTTTATTGAGATATAATTAACATATAACATTGTGTAAGTTTAAGGTATACAACATGTTGAATTTAACACACTTCTATATTGCAAAATGATTACTGCCATAGGTTAGCTAACACCTCCATCATGTCACATAATTACTATTTCTTTTTTGTGGTAAGGACATTTAAGACCTACTCTCTTAGTGACTTTCAAGCATATAATACAGTATTAACTATAGTCACCATGCTGTACATTAGATCCACAGAAATTATTGATCTTATAGCTGATCATTTATTCCCTTTGACCAATATCTCCCTACTTCTCCCATCCTCAGCCCCTCACAGCCACCATTCTACTCTGTTTCTATGAGTTTGAAGTTTTTAGATTCCACATATAAGTGAGATCGTGTAGTATTTGTCTTTCTCTGCCTGACTTATTTCACTTGCCCTAATGCCATCAAGGTTCATCCATGTTTTTGCAGATGTCAGGGTTTCCGTCTGTCTCATGGCTGATTAATATTGCAATAATACTCATAAACATATATATATGTGGATTTAAATTAGTAAATTCAGGAAATCAGTGGCAGTCAACAGACCTTGAGAAGAGGGAAAATAGACACTACAGTGGAATACTGTGCTTTTTTGTAACTACAAAATTGAAGCTACCTGAGAACCTAGTGGGAACCTGGTCCAGCAACAGTACAGGTCTCTCTCCCTTCTGTGCTGTGTTAGTTCCTCTCCCACCTCTCCTGGCAACAAGACCTCCACATGATTGCAATAGCATTACAATGAGAACAGTATTCTTACTAGGGCAGGAGACACGTGTATCTAACTTGCTCAACCTTGTCACTTGAGGAAAGCCTGGGGAAGAGTTTGGGAGAAGTTTGTGCCACAAAGAATGATATCATGAAGGAGAAGAACAAGTCTCATACGTAAAATGTTAAAATGAGCCACAGCTGAAGAAAGAGAGAGAGAGAGAGAGAACTCCCAGTGACCAGCATCTATTAACTCTGTTGCAGAATCAGTTTTGAGTTCTAACCTATATGCATGTTTCCTTCTTAGTTCCAATTTATCTGGACATTAAAGCTGAAATTTCCAAAGAGAAAAAGTGGATAAGATGCTCCTTTATGTGAGGTCTCTTAACATGACACTGGACCCAGCCAGCATTTTGGTTGCCTCCTCTCCCTGCCATGGAGAAGTGGAGTTGAATCACCAGCTATCATCAGTTCTGCGCTGATAAGAAACTGGAGACAGGTGTGAGTACCCAATATATGGCATTTATAGGTGGTTTATCAATAGGTACAATAAAAAGCATGCTGCTCTTACTTAGTCATCATCAATGAATCATTCTGTCTTCTCCCTAATGTCTGGATGGATAACAACAATTAAATATATTATGCTATATTTTTTTTTTACATATTAGAACGTGTTGAGTTACCTTTATTAATCTTATTATACATTTAATTTTAAAAGTTACAAAACAGATATGTGTTTTTCATTTCAGACTTTATGTGAGCACTATAGTAGTGGGGAAAGTCATGATTCCTCTTTATCATCCAAGACTTTGGGGTTGCTCCTGCATTGCCGTGAAGCGTTGTGCTAGTGATGGTGGCATTTTTTTCTCTCCAAAAGGGAATATCTGCCTCTTCCACCTCAGTTAGGATTGTGATTTGTTGCAGGGGTTCCTCTCATCCAGTTTTCAGTTCTCTCTCAGGGATAATTTTTCCACGAGTAGTTGTAAACTGGCTGTGTCCAGGGGAGGAGGAGAGTTCAGAGTCTGCCTATGCCGCCATCTTGACTTCTCCCCTGTTCTAGGAGTCTTATAGTTTGCATTTTTCTATTATGCTATATTAATAACTGACCTGGAGGAACACCATATGACTATTAATAATAATATGTTGATGCTCAGTGTGAGCAAAACTGGTTAAGCAACTACCCCTTACAGAGCTCCTTCTAGGGCTGTGCTGTGGGTGTCCATGTACGAGACACGTCAAATCCACAAGGTCGCATGGTAAAATAGCATGGGCTTTGAGGTCAGACAGACGTGCATTCTAATTATGGCTTTGCCACCAGCTTATCATGCAGTCTTAGAAAAGAAAAGGGCTACATTTCAATCTCCTTGTCTCTAAAATTATAGTTAGTGCATATTGCTTTTCTGAGAATAAAATAATGCCTATCAAGCACTTAATGGGCACACAACACATACGAATTCACTTCCTCTTATGTCAATGCTTCTCACAGCGTGCAAGGAAGTATGAAATGCACCCTAAAAACAAGGGAGAGTGAACTCAGCTCCAGGGAGAAACTTGAGGAATTCTCCACCTTTAAGTGACAAATTTCTTTGATGTCTCCTGTATTTATCTTGAAAACTCACATGTATTCTGCAATCCCCTGCATAATGCCAGCTCTGTCCTGAGGATGGGACTTCCCCTGCAGCCTGCTCCAATGCCAGCTAGTTTCCCTCCCACATGTCTCACCACTGTGCCAGAGTAGAGGAAGATATCCCGCTTAGTCATAGCTGCCAGGTCATGTTCCCTCCTCCCTCTAAAGCCTCACGGTATAGAACCTCTTGCTGGCACAGTTAGCCACAGAGCCCAGGGTCACCCTCCACCATTCCTTAAAGATTGTCACTTCCGACTCATTGCTACTTTTTCCAGCAATGTTCCTGTCATTCTGAACTATTGCAATGATCACACAGACCAATGGCTCTCAAATATCACTACAGAGACCCCCCATAAGGAGTAAGTTATATCATGACTTAGCTACCTGCACACATACAAACACATCTATATAAATATAATTGTATTTATATACAACACATATATAAATATAATTGTATTTATATATAACACATATATAAATATAAATTGTATTTATAAAACAATACTTATCCATATTAGATGCAAATGACTCCTGTATTTTCTTTTTTATTCTATTCTATTCTATTCTATTCTATTCTATTCTATTCTATTCTATTCTATTCTATTCTATTCTATTCTATTCTTACTCTAATCTGACTTCTAGTTCAAAACAGATTTGTCAATAGTCATTCAATTTATATCATAGCCCACTAACGGTTACAAACTGAAATTTGAAAACATTCTCACAGATGATACTTCTGATATTCTGGCCACTCAGTTCAATGTGTCTCCCTTCCAATAGTCTTTCTTCCTCCCCCATGATCTTAACTTACACTTCATTGTTATCCGTACTTGCACCTCTCCATTATCTCAACTACAGGTATACCATTTCCAGTAAACACCTCCCATCTTTCCAAGTTTGCCCTTCTATGACCCTCAGTCTAACTACTGGGACACTTTCCTTAATGTCTTGGGTTTGTGGGAGATCAAGATTTGGCCACCCTGAAATATGTCTCTTTACCTTGATTGTTTTCTCTGAGGGACATTTGACCTCCCCCACTAACTGCCTAAAGAATTTGACATAGTAACTCCTTCCTGGAACAGATCTTCTATCTGATGGCTGTAATATAATGTAAAATAGATGTTACAATAGGAAAGGCACAAAGAAGGGCATCTTATCAGAAGTTCTGTCTCTCTGGCCACATTCTCTGGATGGCCCTGCGAGGAGTTGCCAGACAAACATTTACATTTATAAGGAAAATCTCCATTTGTAAAGGTATCTCCCTCTCTGTATTGGGAAGAGGGGGGACGACCTCATTTCTAGAAACTTATCAATGTGGAAGGTGAGCCCTTAAATCTGCATAATAACCTTACTCTTGTTTACTGTGCTTTAGTGGTAATCTCCTGTAACTGACTCCCCCCACCCCCAAAATCCTCCTTTGTCATTGGCTAAACATGGTATTTAAGACGAGAATTTCTGCTATTGTGTTGAGAAACGCAGTGTCCCTGCTTTCTCCCATGTATACATGTTATTAAGCTTGGTATTATTTTCTCCTGCTAACCTGTCTTGTTAATTATTTGGCCAGCCATAAGAACCTTAAGGGAAAGGGCAGAGGGAGATTCTCCCTCTCTCCCGACAGGTTCCACAGTCCAATGAGTATCTCTCAAATACTTAAGAACCAGAGTCTGGTCTGGCAAGACACCAGTCTCATTAAATACAACTGTCCGCCTACTCTGCACTTGCATCTATACAGCCAAATGCAGCTGAGCAAGACACACAACCACATTGACTAGCCTTATTTTAAATTATTGCTGACCAAGTGCTTTTGAGCAGTCTTCCTACATCTCTGGAGGCCATTCAATGGCCCCTCTCTTCAGGTCTCTTTCATAATTTCTCTCCTCTAACCTCCAATATCTCCTCACTCCCAACAACATCTTTGCTTCACTGAGAAAACAGAGAACTGCCATCTCCAATTTCCCGTATCTGTACCATACACACTGTCACTTCTCCCATTAACTAGGCATGAACCATCCCTTCTTTTATCTGGGATCATCTCTCCTTTTGTGACCTACATCCCATTTCCTCTCACCCATTAAAGAGCATCTCTCTTGCAAATCATCCTTTTCTCTTTTGCATCATCAATGTTTTCTCTTTTCTGGATCACTCCCATCAAAGTATAAACCCGGCCATTATTAAAAAGAGAAAAAATAAACCTCTTATGACCTCATATTCCTCTTTAACTCCCACCTCTTTGTTATCACAAACTCTTCAGAAGAATTGTCTAAACTCACTACCCCAAACTCTTCTGCTCTGATTCTCGATAAATTCCCATCGACTATCAGTCATTCGTGATTGCCACCATCTTACTTGACTTATCTGCAGTAAAGGAAAAAGTCCCCCCACAACTTCTTGAAACGCTCTCCACTTGGGTTCTGGGACTCTACTCTCTTTTGCTTCTCCTCTTGCTCACTGGCTGTTCCATCTGGCTCCATCTCTGACCTCTCAATGTTGGAGGGCCTCAGGTCTCAAGCTTCAGATCCCTCCGGTAACTACACTTATCCCCTCAATGATTTCATTCAGCCCAATGGCTTTAATACAATAAATCCTATGTATTTATATTCTAATGACACCCAAATTTACTTTTGCTACTACAACTTTTTTCCCTGAAATTCAGACTGTTGTGTCTAATTAGCAACCCAACTTATGCACTTGGATGTTTAATGAGCATCTTAAACTTGATATGTCACAAGAGTACTCCTGGCTCTGATGTTCTTTCATCTTTCCTGCAACCCTCTGGTCTTCTCCATTTCTGTTAAATGGCAAGTCCATCTTCACATTGGTCAAGGTCAAATCCTTAGAGTCATCTTTGATTCCTCCGTGTCTCCTATGCCTAGAATGACCAACTCATCCTAGTTGGCCAGGACTTCCCAGTTTTAGTGCTGAAAGTCCTGGAAACCCCTTAATCCCATACAAAGCAGATGGCTGGTCACCCTACTCACAGTCTATATCTTTCTCTGTGTGTTCCATGGCACTCACCTTCTGAAGTACCATATATTTCCTTATATATTTGTTTATTGCTTATCCTCCCACCCCAATGATTGACACTTCATGAAAACAGGGTCTTTGTTGATTTAGTTCAATGCTGAATCCCTGGTGCCTAGAAGAGCTCCTGGAACATAGCAGCCACTCTGTAAATATGTGTTGAACAAATATATCTGTTGGTTTCTACATAATGCTGTTTCAAATATCCATCAGGTAAAGTTAATGTTCTGGATGCCTTATCTAGACTGTGTTTTTTTGACACCTTGTGGACTTAACCAGAACCTTAAGTGAAAGGGGCACAAAAGAACTCATTATCTGAAGTTTCCTGTTGCCCTATGACCCATGTAGGACCCTGGGATGGAAGTTAAAGGAGGCTCTTAGCCTAACCCCAGAGTTCCAATTTGGAGTTGAAGGTTTAGCCTATTCTGAGCAAGTCTCTGTTTTGTTTCTCATCCTTCCTCAGAAACTCTTTTTAATTATGTGTCATGTCTGTTTCTTCCCCATTAGAGGTAAGTTTCTGTGAGGCAAATTCTCTGTCCTAGTCACCTGAGGAGACATCGCAGTGGCTCACAAACAGTATTTCCTGAAAGAAACACTATTAAATAGTATTTTTGAAAAGGAAATCCCAACAATAGAGCATCAGAACTTACCAGGAAATTGCTTCTGGGAATGAAGTGGGCATATAATTGGCGCGAGTTGTTCTGAAGCTGGCACGTTGAGCCTGGCTGTTGTGGGGGCAGGGGAGCAGTGGTTGCTGGGTTTGCCTATTAGAGCTTAATTGACTGCATATCTCCTGCCTTTGGGCTTGAGCAAAGGGATGTTTTCAGCCCCATTAGCCTCCAGGTTCCTTGGATTTGGTTTTGTAGATGTTTAGACACATAATCTACAGTAAGAATAATGCATAATTAGTGAGCAGTGGTGACTCATTCTCCACAGAGGTGGATCTCGACCTCCTACAAAGATTTCTAAGAATAGCTGTGGTAGACTCGTTCTCAAAGAACAAAAACTAAATGCTTTGTCTATAAAGATTCCTCTTGGTGCCTAACAAGAAAGCCACGATAAAAATCAAGAAAAATATTTCCTCAGCATGCAACCTATGTACTAGAGATTCTGGAAAGACAAAAGAGTCTATTCCCACAGTTACACTATGGATATATTTTATGATAAAAGAACATCATAGTTTGCTGTTCATCTTATAGGCAGAAAAAAAATATGCTGTAAGTTTTACTTTTTCTACAACTTTCAAACGATTTTTGCAAGGGATAGGTGAACCAAGAGTATACTACTACTTATCTATCAGCTAATTATAGACAAATACTGTATTTTTCCAATTTACAACACTTCAGTCATTTGTCCTTTATTGAATCAGTCAATAAGTCATTTAACAAATATTTAACAGAATTATAATGTGCAAAAAATTGTGAGGAATATAGGGTTGTATAAAAACTTAGTTGCTGTCCTCTGAGAGTTTACAAGCTAGTAAGAAAAGAAGAAATAAGTGCATCTAACTCCAATAAAGGGTAGAAAATGGAACAATTAAAATATTTACTCCAAGTCCTGAGAATGTGATTTTTTTGCTGAGCCTTTACCCTAAGAATTTAGTGCAAAGGCAAAAATCTGAGGGGAAGGTATGATTTTTCAAAAAAGTATTTAAAATATTTAAAAATATTTAAAAATTATGACCACATATTCTACCAGTGTAGGCATATACAGTTAATCTTATTTTTTCTTAATCCTATGTATTCATTTTCTAACTCAACAAGTATTAAGTATGATATGTGTATCAAGTTCTATGTGGGGTACCTGGGTACAAAATCCATCTATGCGTTAATGATCTCAGTGCAGTGGGAAGTGATAGCACAGATGTTGTGGAATAAGTAAACGTAATAGTTATTTAAAATAGGTGGGGTAGAATGCTAAGTTAGGAGAGATGAGACATTTAGGGGAATCTTTCCAAAGGAAGGAAGGCTCGAACTGGGTCTATCATAATAATAATACATATACAATTTAATATTTATTGAATGATTTCTATGTGCCAGACATTGAGTTAAGCGTCCTCTATTCATTCTAATATTTATTCGCAACAACAACTCTTCGAATTAAGTATGAGTCTCCACAATTTAAAGAGGCTAAGGCTTAGAAAGATTAATTGACATGCCCAGCTTGAGAGACGTGAAGTCAGGAATTAACACCAGATTTGACAAATTCCAAACACTGTTCTTTTAACAGTGCTAAAATTGCCCCAAAGGAGAGGTACGCAGCCCCTGGTCATGGGGGATGTGATTGCAGACCTAGAAGTTTGCCCAGGTATATACATGGAGGTATGTGGGGATGCCCTGTAGAGGGGGAATACAGGCTGGTGATCATGTCCAGCCTACAAAAGTGTGGAAGAGGGACTAGTGATAGCTGAGGCTAGGGTCCAAGCACCAGATTTAAAGGACATATATTACATGATGTTAGGCTGAGGAACTAGTCTTCCTTTATCGTGACAATAATAGGTAAATACTGGAAGATTTAAAGCAATAGCAGGATTTAGACTTGCATTTTTCAAAGAAAAATCATCCCAGTGCAGTGTGCTGTGTGGGCCAAAGAGCCCTGAACAGATGAGCTTGGGTGGCCCAACGGGCTCAGACTTCAGAGCTATGAGGAACTGAAGTTCTTGTGCATAAAATCACAGTTTCATGTAGAATCATGCTTTAGACCCACAGGGATCCACAAAGTTATGTAGACACCTCCCTCATTTTACAGATGAAAAGAGTCAAGCCCAAGGTCATTATGTAGAGCCTGGTAGCTGCTGGAGATTTTAGCGAATGTATGGGTTTTCTAGTGTCATGACTTTGAATTATTCAATTGTTCTTATAACACCAACATGGAAGTGTTCTGACAGTAGGAGTCTGAGATGAGAGGGCTGAAGTGGTGTGCCCTCACAGGGCATCCTTCCATCTCATTCATTCTGTCTACTGCTGTTTTCCCAGTCGGAGTGCATAGGGCCTCAGTAAGCAAACCAGATTTTGCAATAAGGCTATTGAGCTATGCAATAATAAGTGTAAATTTTTCATTTCTACTCCATTAAACTTTTATAATAAAGTGTTTCATTCTTCTTTGTCACTGACAGGTATTATCCACTTGCACATTTTGAATTTCTTTTCTTTATCAGAAACGCGGGGCACGCTGCATTGCTTTACTTGGTGCACCACAAAATAGTGTTTCAAGGAAAGGCAGCCTAGAGAACTTAATCTGGGGAGGCCACTGCGTTATCATGGAAAGAGCTCAGGGTCAGAGGACCCAAGCTGTAGATTTAAATCTGCAGCGAGCAGCTGCACAGACCGGGATAATGCACTTCATCTCTCTTATACTGTTTTTATCTGTAAAAAAAACTGGAAAAACAAAAGCACTTCTTTCAATTTTTGAGCATCAAATGAGATGTTATATTAATTAAATCATTTTACAATTTTTTTAAACAAATGTTAGGGACTATGTCTGGCTATGAAGCAAACTATCTTTGGATGTAATCAACTAGTAAAGTGGTTGTATCTAATTTTTTTGCTTCCTGTCCAGAGATTCCAGGAAAAGTTAGCAAAATTCAACAATAAACTCAAAAATAACCATTAGTGTTGACCAGAATTTTTTCACAAATGTGGACATTTCCCACCATCTTGGTTAAACTGAGTGAGACCAGAGTGGCTCTGTTTTCTACTTTGTAAAGCCCCACTGTTCACATTCTCCCTTTCTATAGTGGAAAGTACTCATTAGTGGACAGAGGCATGCATTTCTTCTTGGAGTATTTTAACAGATACCAATTGTTTTATGTGCCCTACACTAAGAGATTACCATGCATATTCAAGTTAAAAGCCCACTAACATTTATAGATAATAAATATGGGCAAATTAGTTCAATCCTTCTTGTCCCCAACACTCTCACACATCAACTTTTAGATGCATGGGGATGTTAGGTTATCCATATTACATAAATGGGCACTGTTGCTAACGCTGTAAATGTATATTAGGTTTAACTTGCACTAACTAAAACAAACAAAGTGTAATTCCCAGTATTAAATTCGACAGACACACACATATACACACACACCCCTTTAAATGACAGTACAGAAACATTATCTTAATGGGCAATGTTGTTCTCACTTCTGGATCTGCCCTCAGGGATGCTATTACTCACCATTATTATGCAAACGAGCATCATCATCATCCCCATTCTCAGCATAATCCACACCCTTTCCCTTACCTGGGAAGATCCCCTGCTTGCCTAAATGAAGCTGCTGTTCTCAAACCCACAGTCCAGCTCTGGGTTTTGGAAGAGGCATTAAGCAGCTGTTCCACCAGATGGATGATCTTTAGTTGTAGAGTTTATACATTTGCAGGACAGGAAAACATCTGGGTTCTGACATCTGATCTGGGGACCAAAAAACAATTTGGGGGATTTTTGATAAACTCCAAAAACCTGAGGATTTTACTCAAATTCAATTCCATAAATAATGGCCTATTTGCAAATTGGAAACCATAATTTTTACTGTTATGCTTTTCAAATTAAGACAGAAAAATGACGTCCATCTTCAGCTCTTGACTACAGTTACAGAAAAGAACAAAATTGCTTTTGTCAATGTCTTCTGCTTCTAAGGAAACAGTTTGATTGGAAAGACACATTCTCTCCCACTTGAAACCGTCCTTCCTGATGTGAGCACAGTCTTTGGCTCTGAAGGCTGGAAGCTGTGGGGGCCTTCAGGCAGCTCTCCTCCAAGTTGTGAAAGATGACATGAGTGGAGCCATATTAAAATAGAGCCAGAGCAGCCATTTCAGAGGAATTGCCTTGCAGGTCTTGTTTTCTTTATCTTCCAAACTGGATCAAACCACCAACATTCCAAGAAGTCAGTGAGGACAAGAATATCCTGTATATAAGGACTGATAAAACTGGATTTTGCTGATGACGGAATCTCAACAAATCATGGAGCACAAACCTAGCCTTACCTCATCTAGCACCAACGAACTCTTCTTTAATACATCACCTCATTCTCCCTTTTTCCCATAAGACCTCTAAGCCCTTCTCCTGTAATCGAGACACCATTTGAGTTTCTATCTGAATCTGTACTCCCCAAATTACAGTTCTTTGATCCCAAATGAACGCTTTCCCTCTCAAACTCGTTTCTGTGTTTGTAGGCTGACAAGGTGAAATGAGGCATGGACACTCCTGACAGCCCTGCTTGCAGTCAGTCCTGCTGCCAGCTGAAATGTCTCATACACTGTATCCCTCCATCTTGGGTTTATTGAAGTGGACGTTGGATGTTCTGAAACCAAGACAGATGGGAACTCCACCTCAAATATTCTGTGTTTTTCAGGTCTAATAAAACACTGATATCTTTTAAAAAATCTAACCCTGATACACTGTAGGCTAAGGAAGAAGGTGATATGGAGATTCATCAAATCCCAGGATCTTAGAGTTGAAAGGGACCTGAGACAGTTCCTTTTCCAGTCTACTGTCAGGGACCCTGATTTCCTCTGTAGCAATCTCTGCAGAAAATTATCACACCTCTCTTTGTAAGCCTCTGGTAATAGGGAGTATGGTATTTTTCAAAGCAATGAATTTAGATTTTAAAACAAAATAGATAATTTCTTTCTAAAGTTTTAACATGAGTGTTCTTGGGTAATTTCCACCTCTCCTTACATATTTATTTTATGTTAGTGATTCGTGTCTAATAAATGCTTGAAGATGTAAAAAGGAATTTTTTAGCACTACTTCCTTTGGATAGTAAATTCTCATTTTAAATTTCTCTGTAAAATTATTGATAAAACAGCAATTGTGTGTGTGTGTCTGTGTGTGTGTGTGTGTGTGTGTGTGTGTGTGTTAGGGGGGTTCTCAGCAGCATAGAACAAACTAATATCTATGTCCTCATGATAAGACAAACTCTTGAAGGCAATGATGTTGTCCCTACATGAAAATGCTGATCTACAGTGATTGTTGTATTCTGTAGCCTTTTCCTTCACCTTGTTGTCTAGTTTCTCAGGACACCTTTGTTCTCTTTAAATACCAAATGTCAAAACGATCAATATACCAGAACAGAGGCCATTCTCATTACAGCTCAGTGAACTGTCTATATGAAAAAAAAAAAAAAGAAGCAGGGACTCTAAGCAGCTTGTACAACAGGGATGTACCACAGCCACACAATACTCAAACCACAAAAGCTGGGTGCTCCACCGCACTGAAGAAATAGAACAACAGGAGAGAGTGGAAGACAGTATATGCATTGACCTTTGTGTGATGCTTTCAGATCTAGTTACCTAGTGAGTGTGTCACAAAGGCAAGGGCTTCCTGAGAGCCCTGGAAAGCTGGGGTCAAGGTGTTGTTCAAAGAGACCTGGCATGGATGCTGCCTTCCCTCTTCCCACCCCGTGTGGCAGTGTGGCTCTGATGGTGCTGAGTTTGGTTCTCATAGAAGAGTCCAGGGTGTGCAGGCACTTCCATACATGGAAGTCAGGGATTGTTCCTGGGATTTCTTACAGAAAGGTGTAAACAGAGTGTGCAAGTGTAGTATGGGGGAAGAGTTTGGTTTCTCTCTCAAGCCTGGCAGAAGCGTAGGGGCACAGAGAATGTTACAGGCACCTCGTAGGGAATGCAGAACAAGGAGGTGATTCATCTAGAGTTATGCTGCCTCTGCTCCTGCTCTTTCCACCTCACCATCGTTAGGTTTTGTTTTCTTGGCTAATATATTGGAACACACAGCAGGTGGGTATGAGTGGTCTCTTCCTGCCCACCACTCCCCACCTGTGATGTTGTAAAGTCTTAATACATTGCTGTGACTCCACCATCTGAGTAGCAAGAAATGTTTTTGAAGGGTTGCTGATATCCTGGAAAGTCACACAAATTCATAGTAGCTACCTCAGAGTACCGAACCTATTATCCAGGTATGTCTCAGAGGAAGTGAGAAATATTTGTCCCACTTGGGACATTTGATAAAAACCAAAGGTTGTTAAGGTTTCAGTCATTTTTGTATATTAAAGATATAATTTAAGTATTCCATAAAAGTAACAAATATGGCGGACTAACTAGACACGTTGGGAAAATTATTCTACGTGGCTATAGATTGCAAGATGGAAAGAAGAGGGGCTATGCTGACGTAGGTTTGCTACCTACCCAGGGCTGCCACGGTTGTGTAAACTTGGTTAAATGTCTAAAGATGCTCACACAAAATTTCACCGCCAAGAAAGCATTTGACCACAAGAAGAAGTGCAGTTCTAAACATCTTGGCATATAAAACAGGACTGTCAGATGGAAAGGCTCTTGGAAGTAGTCTTACCTTCTAAGGTAAACGTCACAGGTTACTATGGGCAATGATGTGCTGGTAAATGTTTAACAACCAGCTCTGAGAAAAAAAGAGTATGTGTACATATAGATCTACACACATGCATAAGTTTCTTATAAATTTTACTAATAACAAAGATGTGTAACAATTTACAATATATATTATACAGTATTCTTTATTGTAAATTTCATATAGCAAATTGAATTTCACAGACTGCTTCCACTGATTTTTGAAAACATGTTTCCATAGCCAGCCTGTGGTTGCAATTGACTACCCAATATAGTCATGACATGAATATTGAATAAAATTTTCATTTTATTAACAGGCAAGGTGAATGTGAAACAGCGAAGACGTATGGAGAACTTCATTTGTTCATCAATAATATAAGAGACTTCTTTTCTGAATTGGAAAATAGTTTTGAATACCAGAACAACATTGTCTCAATTTTTGTGCCATTTATAGTGTAACAGCTACAGACACAAAGTACTTTTAAGTTTTGCCTGCATTATTGATGTTTCAGTACTTTCCTATGTCTAGACAATCCACAAAACAGCAAATCAAGCCCTGATCTGCAGCACTTGCTGATTTCTGTGGTGTGGATTCTCCCACCATAGCTGATGTCAAGCTACCAACACGATTTTACTGAACATAGAGATGCGAAGAGATGTGCAGTAGCACACCCTTTTGTAGTGTTCCCACCATATAGAGAGAGTAAACATCAAGAACCTCAAGAACACTGATAATAGGACAATGTAGTAGAACAGTTGGGAAATGATGAGCTTTGAGTATTTACTGTATTTGCGTTTAATTAATTATTAATTATTATTATTTAATATAATTTATTGTCTTTGCATATTAGTTTAATTGTAAGTTTATATGATTTAATTAAGTTTATATTAAACAGCAGGCTTGCAAAACTCCTGAAAAATTACCAATCAACTTTTGAACTCTCGATAAGTTGTTTTGCTCCATGAAAGGCATATCAATCAATACCAAAGGCTGTTGGTTTCCTGTCCTGCAACATCATGGGGAACGGGGATCACATTTCATTTTGTCTTAACCCAACATCTAATTTTAAATATAATTTTATATTTAAATTTAAATATAATTTTATATTTAAATTTAAATTTAAATATAATTTTATATTTAAATTTAAATTTAAATATAATTTTATATTTAAATTTAAATTTTATATATAATTTTCTCTGCGATCCGGTGCTTACAACTTACATCCTACCACCCATATCTATGATAATTAAGATGCTTTGCTGCAGTTCAAGTTAAGGGTGAGTAAGGTTAAGGATGAAAATTATTGATGTAAAATTCAAAGAAGCACCTGATATGCCTTTTAAGTTATGCAGATTCTTCAAAACAGTGCTGATGAAGAATAGTGAAAGACATTTGTAGAAACACACGAGGTGTATGAAAATCTACAACCAAATCATTTATCCTTATTTCTTAAAAAAATTACTATGAGTGTACACAATTATGTTGGTTTAAATTTCAATATCTGGAGGAGGTGATTTATTACATGAGTCCATGCACATTTGCCTCTTTTCATAATAGTAAACATTCAAATATCCTAGAGAGCATATCACAAAAAGATAGTTAATAATGCATAATGGGAAGATCATTGATCATAGTGAAGAGAACACTTTTTCTTCATTCCATTGCAAACTAAATGTTATGATTGGGTTCAAATTTCAGCAAGACATCTGAGAATATTTGCTCCTCATAAGATGTCTGAAAGTTACGGTTAGTGCAGGATGGGACATTAGAAGCCATCTCATCTCATTTTTAAATGTGCTAGGGATTTGAAGAGTTAGATCCATCAAAATCATTGAACAGTATTCAAATCTACATTGATAGGAGCACCAAAAAAAATTTGCAGATAGATTCCAAAAAAATTAGTGCAAAAAAATTTCATTTTCCTACAATATTTACATTTTTCCCTCCTCCTAGACTAGCCACAGCAATTACATCAGATTCCTTTCAGCACAATTTACATAAAAATCAAACACATGGAGAAAGAGAACGAATTGCAGAATAAACAGAATTATTTTTGCCTTGCAAATGGAGTATCAGCATATTTTCATGTCTTGACTAAGTCTGAAGATCTAAGAACTAAAAATGATGTGGAAAAGGTTATTTACTTCTGTTTATCGGCTTTTGGGTGTAACTCTATCTCAAGATTGCCATAGTCCTATATAGACATAGTAATGCGTTAATAGGTGAATCAAATAATTCAATCAAAAAATATGTTATATACAATGTTATAAACCAATGTTACTGCAATAAACAAAAAATAAAAAAAATATATAAAAAAAATATGTTATAAAGAAAGACAAAGGGGAAGTAGAGATAAAGAGAGATGCCTTTATCTCCAATGGGGTCGCTGTTTTTTTTTTTTTTAATTGATGTTTTAATGGTTTCTAACATTGTGAAATTTTGGGTTGTACATTTTTGTTTGTCCATCACCATATATATGACTCCCTTCACCCCTTGTGCCCACCCCCCACCCCCACTGCCCCTGGTAACCACAGTCCAGTTTTCTCTGTCCATGTGTTGGTTTATATTCCACATATGAGTGAGATCATACAGTGTTTGTCTTCCTCTTTCTGGCTTATTTCACTTAACATAATGCACTCCAGGCCCATCCATGTTGTTGCAAATGGGATGATTTTGTCTTTTTTTATGGCTGAGTAGTATTCCATTGTATATGTATACCATATTTTCTTAATCCAATTGTCAGTTGAGGGACACTTAGGTTGCTTCCACTTCTTGGCTATGGTGAATAATGCTGCAATGAACATAGGGGTGCATAAGCCTCTTTGGATTGTTGATTTCAGGTTCGTTGGATAGATTCCCAGTAGTGGGATGGCTGGATCATAGGGCATCTCTATTTTTAATTTTTTGAGGAATCTCCATACTGTTTTCCATAGGGGCTGCACCAATTTTCATTCCCACCAGCTGTGTATGAGGGTTCCTGTTTCTCCATATCCTCTCCAACATTTGTTGTTTTTTCTCTTGGTGATTATAGCCATTCTAACAGGCGTGAGGTGGTATCTTAGTGTTGTTTTGATTTGCATTTCCCTGATGATTAGTGATGTTGAACATCTTTCCATGTGCCTATTGGCCATCTGTATATCTTCCTTGGAGAAGTGTCTGTTCATTTCCTCTGCCCATTTTTTGATCGGGTTGTTTGTTTTTTTGTTGTTCAGTTGTGTGAGTTCTTTATATATTATGGAGATCAACCCTTTGTCAGATGTATGTTTTGCAAATATTCTCTCCCAGCTGGTTGGTTGTCTGTTCATCTTGATTCTGGTTTCATTTGTCTTATAAAAGCTCTTTAATCTGATAAAGTCCCACTTGTTTATTTTTTCTTTAGTTTCCCTAGTCTGGGTAGGCATGTCATCCGAAAAGATTCCTTTAAAACCAATGTCAAATAGTGTGTTGCCTATATTTTCTTCTATGAGTTTTATAGTTTCAGGTCTCACCTTCAGGTCTTTGATCCATTTTGAGTTAATTTTTGTGAATGGCGATAGCACATGGTCCACTTTCATTCTTTTGCATGTGGCTGTCCAGTTTTCCCAACACCATTTATTGAAGAGACTTTCCTTTCTCCATTGCATGTTCTTAGCACCTTTGTCAAAAATTAGCTGTCCATATATGTGTGGTTTTATTTCTGGGCTTTCAATTCTGTTCCATAGATCTGTGTGTCTGTTTTTGTACCAGTACCATGCTGTTTTGATTACTATTGCTTTGTAGTATGTTTTGAAGTCAGGGATTGTGATGCCTTATGCTTTGTTCTTTTTTCTTAGGATTTCTTTAGCTATTCGGGGTCTTTTGTTGCCCCATATAAATTTTAGTATTCTTTTTTCTATTTCTGTGAAGAATGTCATTGGGATTCTGATTGGGATTGCATTGAATCTGTAGATTGCTTTAGGTAATATAGACATTTTAACTATGTTTATTCTTCCAATCCATGTGCATGGGATATCTTTCCATTTCTTTATGTCATCATGGATTTCTTTCAATAATGTCTTGTAGTTCTCCTTGTATAGGTCCTTCACCTCCTTGGTAAGATTTATTCCTAGGTATTTTATTCTTTTTGATGCAATTGTAAATGGTATTATCTTTTTGAGCTCTCTTTCTGTTAGTTCATTATTAGCATACAGAAATGCAACTGATTTTTGTAGATTGATTTTGTACCCTGCAACTTTGCTGTAGTTGTTGATTGTTTCTAATAGCTTTCCAACAGATTCTTTAGGGTTTTCTATATATACAATCATGTCATCTGCAAATAGTGAGAGTTTCACTTCTTCGTTACCTATTTGGATTCCTTTTATTCCTTTTTCTTGCCTAATTGCTCTGGCCAAAACCTCCAGTACTATGTTGAACAGGAGTGGTGAGAGTGGGCAGCCCTGCCTCGTTCCTGTTCTCAGAGGAATGGCTTTCAGTCTTTCCCTGTTGAGTATGATGTTAGCTGTGGGTTTGTCATATATGGCCTTTATTATGTTGAGATACTTTCCTTCTATTCCCATTTTATTGAGAGTTTTTATCATAAATGGATGTTGTATCTTGTCAAATGCCTTCTCTGCGTCTATTGAGACGATCATGTGGTTTTTATTCTTTGTTTTGTTGATGTGATGTATCATGTTGATTGATTTGAGGATGTTGAACCATCCCTGCATCCCTGGTATAAATCCCACTTGATCATGGTGTATGATTTTTTTAATGTATTGTTGTATTCGGTTTGCCAATATTTTGTTGAGGATTTTTGCATGAATGTTCATCAGCAATATTGGCTTGTAATTTTCTTTGTATTGTCTTTGTCTGGTTTTGGTATCAGGGTAATGTTGGCCTCGTAGAATGATTTAGGAAGTGTTCCATCTTCCTCTATTTTTTGGAATAGTTTGAGAAAGATGGGTATTAAATCTTCTTTGAAGGTTTGGTAAAATTCACTGGAGAAGCCATCTGGTCCTGGACTTTTATTTTTTGGGAGGTTTTTGATTACTATTTCAATCTCTTTACTTGTTATTGGTCTATTCAGATTCTCCATTTCTTCTTGGTTCAATTTTGGGAGGTTGTATAAGACTAAGAATTTATCCATTTCTTCTAGATTGTCCAATTTGTTGGCATACAATTTCTCATAGTATTCTCTTATAATCCTCTGTATTTCTGTGGTATCAGTTGTAATTTCTCCTCTTTCGTTTCTAATTTTATTTACTTGAGCCTTTTCTCTTTTTTTCTTAGTAAGCCTGGCTAAGGGTTTGTCGATTTTGTTTATCTTCTCGAAGAACCAACTCTTTGTTTCATTAATCCTTTCTACTATTTTTTTGGTCTCAATTTCATTTATTTCTGCTCTTATTTTTATTATTTCTCTCCTTCTGCGGGTTTGGGCTTTGTTTGTTCTTCTTTTTCTAGTTATGTTAGGTGTAATTTAAGGTTGCTTATTTGGGCTTTTTCTTGTTAAGGTGGGCTTGTATCACTATGAGTTTCCCTCTCAAGCCCACTTTTGCTGCATCCCATATGGTTTGATATGGCATATTATCATTTTCGTTTGTTTCCAGATAGTTTTTGATTTCTCCTTTAATTTCATCAATGATCCATTGGTTGTTCAGTAGCATGTTGTTTAATATCCACATTTTTGTCACTTTCCCAGTTTTTTTTTCATGGTTCATTTCCAGTTTCACAGCCTTATGGTCTGAAAAGATGCTTGTTATGATTTCAATCTTCTTAAATTTATTGAGGCTTGCTTTGTTTCCCAACATGTGGTCTATCCTAGAGAATGTTCCATGTGCTCTTGAGAAGAATGTCTAGTCAGCTGTTTTTGGATGGAGTGCTCTGTATATGTCTACTAGGTCCATCTCGTCCAGTTTTTCATTTAAGTCTACTATTTCTTTGTTGACATTTTGTCTGGATGATCTATCCATTGATGTAAGTGGGGTGTTAAGATCCCCTAATATTATTGTGTTGTTGTTGATGTCTCCTTTTAGGTTTGTTAATAGTTGCTTTATGTACATTGGTGCTCCTATGTTGGGTGCATATATATTTATAAGTGATATGTCTTCTTGATGGAGTGTCCCTTTTATCATTATATATTTCCCTTCTTTGTCTTTCTTCACCTGTTTTATCTTGAAGTCTACTTTGTCTGATATGAGTATGGCAACACCTGCTTTCTTTTGTTTGCCATTAGCTTGGAGTATTGTCTTCCATCCTTTCACTCTGAGCCTGTGCTTGTCTTTAGTGCTAAGATGTGTTTCCTGAAGGCAGCATTTTGTTGGGTCTTGCTTTTTAATCCATCCTGCCACTCTGTATCTTTTGATTGGAGAGTTCAATCCATTTACATTTAGGGTAATTATTGATATATGAGGGCTTAATGTTGCTGTTTTGTCACTTATTTTCTGGTTCTTTTGCATTTCCTTTGTTTCTTGTCCCATTTGTTTCAGACTGCCAATTCAGTTTGGTTGTTCTGTCTTATGACTCTTCTAGTTTTCTCTTTGTTTATCATATGTGGTTTTGTTTTGATTATTTGTTTAGTGGTTACCTTGAGGTTTGGTAAAAAAATCTTGTGTATGAGATAGTCCATTATCTGATGGCCTCCTATTTCCTTATACTAAGTCAATTCAATCATTTTCCTCTTCCCCTTCTAAGTTGTTCTTGTTATACCTTATTCTATCTTGTGTTGTGGCTGTGTGTTTACAGGGATGAGGTTAAATTTATTTTTGGTGAGTTTCTTCCTTTGATCTTTGAATTTAGTGTTTAAGTGGTTGCTAACCTATTCTGGTAAAGATCTACTATTTTTCTGAGTTTGTCTACCTACTTTTCTCCTTGCTCCAAGCTTTGTGTTCCCTGTCTCTTCTTTTTTTCAGGCCTGAGGGCCTTCTTGAGTATTTCTTGTAGTGGGGGTCTCGTGCTCATGAACTCCCTTAGCTTTTGTTTATCTGGGAGAGTTACTATTTCTCCATCATATTTGAAGGATATTTTTGCTGGATAGAGTATTCCTGGCTGAAAGTTTTTGTCTTTCAGTATTTTGAATGTATCATTCCAGTCTCTTCTAGCCCTGAAAAGTTTCTATTGAGAAATCCGCTGAGAGCCTGATGGGAGTTCCTTTGTACGTTAATTTTTGTTTTTGTCTAGCTGCCCTTAATATTGTTTCTTTGTCGTTGACCCTGGCTAGCCTTACCACTAGGTGTCGTGGTGAAGGCCTTTGTCTGTTAATATATATAGGTGACCTGTTGGCTTCGTTTACTGGTATTTCCTGCTCCTTCCCCAGATTTGGGAAATTCTCAGCTATTGTTTTCTTGAATAGGCTCTCTGTTCCTCTTTCCCTCTCTTCTCCCTCAGGAATACCTATAATTCTTATGTTACATTTTCTAATAGAGTCCGATATTTCTCGGAGTCTTTCTTCATTTCCTTTTAGTCTTAGTTCTCTCTCCTCTTCCATCTGGAGTATATCTGTATTCCTATCCTCTAAAGTGCTAATTCTTTCCTCCATACTGTCAGCTCTGTTCTTTAAAGATTCCAGATTCTCCTTTATCTCCTCCATTGTGTCCTTCATCTCCATCAGCACTGATTGGTTTTTCTTTATGATTTCAATCTCTTTTGTGAAGAAACTCCTAATCTCATTGAATTGTTTGTCTGTGTTGTCTCATATTTCGTTGAGTGTTTTTATGATAGCTATTTTGAAATCTCTGTCATTTAGATTATGGATTTCTGTGTCTTCAGGGTTGATTTCTGGGTGCTTGTCATTTTGTTTCTGGTCTGGTGATTTCATATATTTTTGCATTGTGGTTCCTGTGTTGGTTTTGTTTTTCCTCATCCTTGAAATCTCTGGTTGCAATTTCCACCTGCTGCCACTGTCTGGTGGTAAAGGGCTGTGTAGTTTAAGTCCCCTGCGCTCTGCCCCGGTTTTTCTGCTGCGATCCACAGTTTTTTTTTGTTTTTGTTTTTTTTTTTTCCGCTGCGATCCACGGGTCCGGTCGTTTGATCAGGTCTGCCGCGGATTGCTGGTCTGGTCTGTTGCGGATCTCTTGGTCTGGTCTGCTGCGGATCGATAGGTCTGGTCTGGTCGGTTGAGCTGCAGGGTCCGGTTTGTGGGGAGGGGGGGAGCTCTCTCTTTTGCCCTCTGGGTCCCTGACGTGGGAAGTTTCTCATTTGCCCCTCTTTATCTGCTTTCTGGGGTGCTCAGATGTTGACGGTAGCCCTGTGGCTCTTCTGAGTCCTCTGTGCAGGAGTTTCCCACTGGCTGAGAGAGTCCAAAGAGCTACGGTTTGCCCGCTGAGGGCCGCCCCTCCCCCCTCTCTGGGAGCCGCATGGACGGGATCGCTGATCTGATGGGGAGGGAGAGGAGTTCTCCTTACCTCTCCCCACTTCCTCCGGGGGCCAAGCACGTTCTGCTCTCAGATGTGTGGCAGTGTGGATCTTTCTGCTCTAGCTTTTCACTGTCTGGGATTCCGTTGTTGGTCTCTGACTGTTCCTTTTGTTGTATCTTGCTGGGGGAAGAGTTCACGGGAAAACTCACTCCGCCATGATGCTGACATCACTCTCCAGGTCGCTGTTTTAAACTATAGTGTGTTAATATAAAATTTGATGTCTAGTAAGGCCAAGAGACCAGGAAATGATTTCCATTGAAAAGGTAGTTTGTTACTCACAGACAGCATGCCATGTCATGGGGCAGGGACATATGGGAAAGCACCTGGGTCTGTCATGAGGCACAGAGATGGGGACCTCTGGACAAGAGCCTTTATTGCAGTTTCCACAGGAAGGAACAGGGGACGAAGGGCAAGCGGGTTCAGGACTGGCTATTTGAATAATTTCAGTGGGCTCTGCGGCATAGGGGCTGTCTGAGTTATCTGGCCCTGGGGTGATTAGGGAAAAGGGATCGTGGACCCAGTGTAAGAGCCTGGTAGAGGAGGTGATTGGGGTATGGGCTCTAGATTGGTTGGTTTGCATTTGAAAAGTGCCCGCAAGAGGAGGACTCCTGGAGGGGGGTGATGAGGGAGGGAGGAGCTCAAGGCAAGGGGACTCAGATATACCATCAGAGGCATGTTTGTCATATAATCATATTATCAGGCGTGTTCTAGAAGCTAGAAGCATGGTGAAAACAGTTGCTGATGTTCAAATATTTCCAACAGAATACTCAGCTTCTGTTGAATGCCTGGAACTTCTAGTTTGTCCATCAGTAAATCTGAGTGAGGATTTGCCATTTACCTTATGTGAAGCAAAATGAGAATTCACGGAGTAGCAGTTTATATAACACTCTAAGAGCCTTATGGTAAAAAGTGCAAAACAGATCCAGTGTTTAAAATAGCAACAGCAAGCACTCAGCGTAGATGCATGGCAGAGGTTAATTCCATAAGCCAAAAAGCTAATGTTTTGAGTGAAAAGGGGAAAAAAATCATACATTAGTACTTGCAGTTGTAAACAAGAAGGCATGCTGGGTAGGTAGCCTGAGGCCAGCAGAACTAGAAAAATCCTTTCTGAGATTCTTCTTTTCATTATTTATAGGCTAGAGAAGATTCACTGCTTGCAAAACAACAGGGGCAGCTCTTTTTCTACATCCATTGACACAGGAAAGTCTTCTCATGGAGGATTCAGTTGAAGTCCTGTAGTGATTTTTTTCCCCTTTATATCTGGAAATTTTGAATATAAAAAAGTCAAGTGACGTAAGATATTCATTTGGTGCTAAATCAACGTTAAAAGGGATCACTATTCTGATTGGAGTGGGGTGAAGTCAAGGAAGTGAAAAGAAGCATTTTCAATAATACACAGAAGATCTGATTAGCAGAAAATATATTTCTTTTAGTAACAATTTAAAATAGTTTTTTGTTTGTTTGTTTTACTAAAACCAAAGGTAAGTATGACCAAGAAAGTGTTTATTCATTCTTGACATGGGATGTCTATTGAGGTAAAGAGGGGAACATAAGGAGAACAGAATGCTGGAATTCAAAATCTACCCAACTGGTGGGCCAGGATGCTTCTTTTGCTGTTGGTCACTCACCAACTGTAATTCCTCCAGAAACCTCTAGGTTTCGGGAAAACATTAGGCACATTGTGTTTTATTAGTGGGCTGATGCCGATTTGCTGATAGAGCAATTATCACTTCCAGAGAATCCTCTACCTACTCTTAAAGATTACCAAAGTCAATTTTAAGACACTGAAATTATTTCCTCAAGCCAAACACGAAGCTACGTAGTCTCATTACTTTAGAAAGATCCATAGAATAATTTCTAACTACTGCCCAAAGTTGTGTGTCATCCTCAGATGGTTTTCCCCCAGATTTGGTAAGCTGTACAGTGGGATAAGAAACATTAGTCTTAGGTACGCATGATTGTGATGAACAGCAAAGGAGAGAACACTATGTTTTATAGTCTCTTAAGTAGATCTTGCATCATATTCCAACATTAATCAGAACCTTATTAGTTGAAAGTGTCAGAAACATATTTGTGTTAACTTAAAAGTCAAGAGGAAGGTGGCTGAACCTCAGGACAAAATCAGGGAAACAAATATGATCAGAATTCTTCTCTTCTTTGCCTCATTGAGCATATCTGCTTGATTTTTCTCTGTGTCTGCAGAGGGACTACCTCAGCTTATCTGATCCACCTGGAGAAAATAAAAACAATGGCCACATGCAGCTCCAACCTTGATCTGTCACTGGTCAGTCTGCCATAGAGAGAGCCTAGATGAACAATCAGTCCAGTTTCAAATTCCCAAGAAGGGGCCTCATATGTCAAACCACAGCCATCGTGAGAGACTGGGGAGACTTTGTGCAAACATAGCTGCTACTGCTCAAGGCCTGTGAGTGGGGAGGGATCCACCTTGGGAGAGAGGATGCCAACAATACAGCTTGAGTGATTTGCTGCATCAGTGTTTGCATTGCACAATGCCTGAGCCAGTGCCATCATAGCAAATATAGTTTGCTGCGTTGTAAGCAATTGATCTCAAAACGGTCTTTTTTAATTACCTTCCTTCCTCTACTTCCTCTGCTGTACTTTAAGAAAAGGCATCACTGTCAACCAGTTTCTTCTGTTGAGATCTGGATTTTAAAAAAATCCTCTTAGGTACGGCAAATAATCTCTTTAGTGGCCTCTTTTCCTAACACAAATGGACTCTTGTTATTCCTTTGGAATTATGAATTTGTATCACTTATAAAATTTTTCCTGCCTGTTTCCCCTCTGTTTTCCCAGTTCTTTCAGGATGTAGAGCTCTCCCAGGGTTTTGGCTCTTCACCCCAACATCTCCTCAAGTCCCTTTCCCTGCCATGCACTCACATGCCATGAATATTCACGCTTTGAAATGAGATATCTTCATAAACTGATCATGATCTCCAAGTGGGCATGCACTTTCCTCTCCATTTTCAGTAATGGCTTACCATTGACATAGCTCCAAATTCACACTTTCACATCTAATCTTTGCTAGCTATTAGAGACCATCATTTTTTTTGCAGGATTTTTAATTCTAATTTTCCAGCAATTTCATTACCATCTCAAAGTGTATGAGGAAGATGGATTTCTCTGGGGGAAAGTTCCTGAAGACAATTCTCATGCACAATGTTGGGATTTAAGGCACTATTAGGGGAATTCTGCTTTTATTTAGTCAGAACCTCCCTTTCCTTCAGGGACTGTTGGAAAAAAGGAAATACAATGTTGAATATATTATTTCCTGGGCCACTACTTGATGATTTGATATAAAACTTTCATAGACTAGGCTGGAGCATGTTATGTAAGCTCCTTGCTAACGTGGGAAGTCCCTTTCTTCTTAAACAGAAGCACACCAGGTAGAAGAAAAGAAGTGGAGCAAAACATAGGGCAAGCCCTAGGCAACGTAGCTACCTAGACACGAAGAGAAGAAAAGGAAGGAAGACTCACATTTTTAGTGGAATAACTGCCCATTAACACATGTGGACATGTCTGTGCCCTGGAATCTGACCCAATAATATTAAAATTCTCTTCTATTTGAAAGGAGAAAGGAGTTCTTCATCTTTCATCTTTCTGTCTACATAAGCTCCATTTTCTCTCTCTCTGTCACACACACACACATTACTATAATCATCATAATTGCTGTAGAAACACAACCATCACCTGATAATGTAGATGTAAAGCACCAAAGTGAATTTAATGCTTAAAAAAAAAAATCTTTCCACATTCACCAGATATTGTCACTAAACGCTCTCTCTCTCTCGACATAGAAGAATAAACTTGGAATTTAGATGTGAGGATTACAAAAGGTGATAAAAAACTAGTACCTTTTATAATATCTTCTGAGTTGTTTTTTTCCCCATATCTATTTTAGATTTTAACTCTTGAACTATTGCAATTCTCTTTTCTGTAAACCACCCCCCCTTACACATAGACCCCATCCACTGTCCCTACATACTCAGCTTGAAGAAATATTATAAGACTTAAATTTTTTTCACTCTCTTCATTGCCAGCATGCCACGGTTTCCTAAAATCAATCATACCATTCTGGATTATTCAATACCCTCCTTCAAATTCAGAGTCTCCCTTTGCCTCCTTTCCTCTCTCTTTTGACTGTACTTCCTTGATAGGCACACGTTCTTTTATATTTCCAAACCTTTATTTTCTTCGATTTTTGAAAGCAGCCTTTTCCTAGTATCTCTGTTCTGAGTGCCTCAATTGGCCATTTCCTCCTATCTGTATAGTCACACTGTCCCATTCATCAAGAATGTTCTCAAAGAACACCTGGACAGGCAGCTTTGCAAGGCAAGAGAACACGCACATGATTCTCACATTTCTCTAAGGGCACGTAGCAATTGGTCTTCATCAAGGTAGAAACTGGATTGAGTTTGATACTGATAGAAAATAAAAACAAAATTTTCAATGCCCAAATATTCGTAATGAACGTGGAAACCAATAAAGGCAGGGTCATGGGCTTCTTTTAGAATGCGTGGATTTTCCTAAACATGCTACAGATTTGGGAGTTGCACGTATCCTTTGGTTTCCTTTTCCAGCAGTGAAATTGAATTTGTGCTGATTCGTTCACAGTCTCTCATCCATCCTGCCCTCCCCCTGGAACCAATGGAGTGTGATTTTCAGATGGTTGGCTGGAGTTCCTCGTGAAGTGTGTGGCTATAGCACAGAGCAAAGCTAATTGTGTAACAGGAGGAGCAAATCCATGACCTTGGGGCTCAGCAGCATGGTTCGCAGAGTCAGAGCTAACCTGCTGGCGAGTACGAAACGGGTATCTTGATCACAAAGTCCATCATAGCACTAGAATTTACATGCCTGGAGGAGCAGGGATTTTGTTAGAAGTGCTGCCTAATCATTGCCGGAACCCTTTAAATATTAAATAATAAGCACACAGCTCAACTATGTTGCTGCCTGCAACTTATTTTGCATGCATAATTAGAATAAATGACAAATTCATGTCAGTCTGTTCAGATAGGGTGCGCACAGACTAAATTAATTGTTTAGTTTAAAATATGAAGTGAAACTTGGATAGTTTAACAGTAAAATGGCATTATGAATCATTCCACCCATCAACATACATAAATCTGGGTATTAAAAGCAAGTCAAAATAGTTTTTACCTAATAAAACATGACACATTGTCATGATGCTATTAATTATTGTTCTGTAGAATATTTTACTGTGTGTCTATGAATATTAAATATTTTTCTATTACTGGAGAAATTGGAGCCTTTCATGCTCCCTATTAAAGTGGCATTCTACAAATTGTTTTGCCATAATTTAAATCATTATTGATTCCTTTCAAAAAATTACACAGCAACCTCTGAAGAGAATGAGTATGTATTTGGAAATTCTGCCAAATGATTTTACTGAAATTGAGGATAAATATCTTAGTGAACAACATTTCTTATTCAAAGCCCTTAACAATTTTATGTTTGTTGGTAGCAGAAGAATAAAGTGAAAACATAGACATGGGCTAAGAATTTTGTTCTATGATTTATCAATTGTGTGATCTTGGTCAAGTCAATCAGCCCCTTTGCATTTGTTTCCTAATCTTTAAAAATAAGAAAACACTTCCTTTTTTTGCTTCAAATATAAGGATAAATGAGATAATTTATGTGAGAGTGCTTTGTAAAAAGGCTTTGGAAATGTAAGGTATTTGTTCTCTGTATAGTAACACATTCTAGAAGTAAAACATTGGGGCTGTGTTAATCTCTGTAATGCCTAGTGTCTTCTGTTTGAATATGTCTTGCCCCTAAGTGGTCCTTGAGTTTACCGCAGGAGAGGTGCTTGAAAGATAAATAGATTTGTGGCAGTAAGGCTTAGGTGTGTGCTGATGGATAGAGCTCTTGCTGTAGAATTAGGGAAAACTTATTTTCTAAACGAATAAAGATCTGAAACAGTCTTAATTTAAAGACATAATTAAAACACATTATGATTTGTTCTTTCCAAAGTAGCTAAAGTTCACTGGTAATCATGTTCCAACAATTCTATTGTAGATAAAATTACATTGTCATTGAAAGTCCTATGTTTCCAGGAGAATTGAGGTAAGATGTATCTAAAATATATTCTTTTTTGCTCTGTTACTGAAGGTCTGCTCTATGAGATCAATTTCTTTGAAATCAATGGATTCAAGAAGCAGTCATTTAACAAAAAATTATTTAGTGCCTATCTTATGCCATGCAAGATGAATAAGACATGATATTGGCCTTCCAGAATTTTATTGCACTCTTAGCTCACCTACCTAGTTTCTCTATGACAGTTTCTAACTCAGTAAGATAAAGGAAATGATTCTAGGAAGCATTCACCGGGGTTCTTTTTTTGTAGCAAAACTATAAGAAAGAGAAGGTCCACTTGCAACTCTAACTTAAATGTCAGTGTCACTTAGTTCTTTGAGATTCAAATTAAATTGGCTCAAATATCCGTTCCTCATACAAGGGGAGACTTAATGAGATCTCAGTATATGGGGAGTTTCTTGGAAGAGTTTATGTGGTTCCTAGGCATTTCTGATTTAGAGTTCTTACTTCTGCTGAATGTGTTCTGTATTTGGGTAATTTCTGCAAGCATATGATGTCTATTTCCTATACATGTTTCCTATACATGTTTGTTTCCTTTGCATTGAGTGCTCAAATTCTTTTATAGCCTTCTAGCCTACTAATATGAGCACTTGTAGCAAACTTATGCTGAAGTTTCCTTGACACAAGAGTGTGTTTACATTGAAGCACTGTAAATGCTTTAACATTGAATTAGACAAAGCAATAAAATGTCTAGAAGAAAATCTAAGTGATCTTGGATTTGGTGATGAGTTTTTACATATAGCACTGAAGGTATAATCCATGAAAGAAAATAACTGATAATAGGAACTTCACTAAAATTAAAAACTTCTTGTCTGACAAAGACACTGTTCAGAGAATGAAGAGTTAAGCTGCAGACTGGGAGAGAATACTTGCAAAACGCAGATCTGATGAAGGATGTGTATCCAAAATATGCAAAGGATACTTAAAATTCAACCAAAAAAAAAAAACACCTCAATTAAAATATAGGCAAAATATCAGAAAAGACACCTCACCAAAGAAGATATACAGATGGCAAAGGCACATCTGAAAAATGCTCAACGTCATATGTCATTAGGGAATCGCAAATTAAAGTGACAATGAGGTACTACTACACACTTATTAGAATGACCAAAATCTGGAACACTGACTACTAATTGCTGATGAGGATGCAGAGCAACAAGAACACTCATTCATTGCTGGTGGAAATGCAAAATGGTGCTGCAACCACTCTGGAAAGCAGTTTGGGGGGAGAGGAGTCAAGATGGCGGCGTAAGCAGACTCTGAACTCACCTCCTCCCGCGGACACAGCCAATTTACAACTACTTGTGGAAAAATTACCCCTGAGACAGAACTGAAAACTGGATGAGAGGAACTCCTGCAACAACAGACAATCCTAACTGAGGTGGAAGAGGCAGAGACTCCCTTCCGGAGAGGAAAAACGCCGCCTTCACAAGCTGCCAGCTTCACGGCCGCCAGGAGCAGCTCACAGGTACGCAGCCTCCCTGGAGGCGCGGGGCCCTGAGCCGGGAGCGCCCCCGCTGTGGGCATTGTGTGGACCCAGCACAATCGAGACCAGCGGCATAATATCTGACTGTGCCTGCTGCTAAAGCACTGGGGAGCACCCCCAGAAAACCCGGTTCACAAAGAAACTAAAACTGGCTCTTAAAGGGCCCGCGCGCAAACTCACCCGTTTCAGGAAGCACCCTAAAATCACCAGAAAGAAAGGTGTACAGTGCTTTGGTGACAAGAGACTCACCTAATAGGCCCTGAGTGCATCTCGGTGAGGGGTGAGACCTCTCCAGGGACTGGGACATTGGCGGCGGCCATTGTTGTGGCCTGGTGTGGGAGTGCTGACACAGACAACCATTGGAGTTCTCCCTGAGGCCTGCTAGCCCAGGTCTGCCCCACCCACTATAGCACGAATTTAATCCAGCTCAGCCAGGGCAGACAGCCCACCCTAGAGACTGGCCCCACCCAACAACAAGCCCTCAGGCAACTTGTGGGCCTGCATAGATTGGTGACTGGATTCTCTGCTGCCTGGCAACTGAGCCGAATTGAGCAGGGCAGGGTGTGCACAAGGAACGGGTGGAGAGTGTGGGGCTGTGGCAGAGTGTGTGGGGCTCCCGCAGGGGAGAGACTGGGTCCGCTTGGGGAGGTTGGGGCACTCACACGGGGCAGGACTGTGTTGACTGTGTGTGTGGACCTGTGGGCGGCAGGGTTTGTCAGCTGCAGAAGACTTGTGCTTCTCAAAGACCCACATAGGAGGTTTGCTCCACCTTCCAAAACCTGAAACAATTGGGTGCTCCTGTGCCTGAGGCCAGCCCCACCCAGCTGCAATCCTCAGAGAGCTGACAAGAGACCTAATAGGCTAGAGGCTTACAACAATTGTAAGGCCCTGAGCCTAACAACCTGCCACGCTGGGGGCCTACTCACTCAAAAGAAATACTGCAACACAAATGTGGTATTAGAACTTGCAGCCAACTGTGCTGGGGCTCCCCACACCTGATAAAGAGACTGAAGGGCCCACAACAACTACAAGCAGCTGAGCATTACAACAGCTGGCCAGGAGCATAACTCGGCCTCCCTGGGCGCCTACAGGGAGAGCAAACAGGCCACAGCAGAAGGATACACGTAGCCCACATAGGGGCCACCCCTGGAAAATTGAGAACTGAGGGAAGCACACTGGAAGCCTCCTAAGCCATCACTTACATAAGGTCACCTATCCAAGAGCAGGAGACGTAGCTGACCTACCTAATACGTAGACACAAGCACAGGGAAAGAGGCAAAATGAAGAGGCAAAAGAATACATTCCAAGTAAGGGAACAGGACAAAACCCCAGAAAAGGAACTAAGTGAAACAGAAATGAGTAACCTACCTGACAGAGAGTTCAAACTAAGAGTGTTAAGGATGCTCACTGATCTGGGGAGAAGAATAGATGAACTCAGTGAGACAGTCAACAAAGAAATGGAAGATATAAAAAAGAACCAATCAGAAATGAAGAATACAATACTGGAAATGAAAAATTCATTAGAAGGACTCAAAAGCAGAGTAGAGGATACAGAAGAACGGATCTGTGAGCTGGACCAAAGACTAGAAGAAATTACCCGAGGTGAACAGGTAAAAGAGAAAAGAATTCAAAAGACTGAGGACAGTCTAAGGGACCTCTGGGACAACATCAAACGCACCAACATCCGTGTTATAGGTGTCCCGGAAGGAGAAGAGCGAGACAAGGGGTCAGAGAATCTATTTCAAGAAATAATAGATGAAAACTTCCCTAACCTAAGGAAGGAAACAGACATCCAGGTACAGGAAACACAGAGAGCCCCAAACAAGATAAACCCAAAGAGGCCCACACCAAGACACATCATAATCAAAATGTCCAGAATTAAAGATAAAGAGAGAATCCTAAAAGCCGCAAGAGAATGTCAAGTTACGTACAAAGGAAACCCCATAAGGCTATCAGCTGACTTCTCTGCAGAAACCTTACAGGCTAGAAGAGAATGGCACAATATATTTAAAGTGCTAAAAGGAAAAAACTTACAGCCAAGAATACTCTACCCAGCAAGGTTATCATTCAAAATGGAAGGAGAGATCAAAATTTTCCCAGATAAGCAAAAATTAAAGGAGTTTGTCACCAAGAAACCAGTGCTACAAGAAATGTTAACGGGACTGATTTAAGGGGAAAAGACAAGACCGCAAATAGGAAAAATTATCTATTCCATGATTAGAATGTAATGGATACAAATGCACAACAAAGAGGTTAGATATGATATCAAAAACATGAGGGAGGAGGGGAGTTAAAGAGTAGAGCTTTCAGACAGAGGTCAAACTAAAGTGACCATCAATTCTGTATAGAAGAAGAAAGGAACAGAGAAGGACTACTAAAACATTGAGAAAAAAAAAAAAGTTAAAAAATGGCAGTAAGTACATACTTATCAATAGCTACTTTAAACGTCAATGGACTAAATGCTCCAATTAAAAGGCATAGGGTGGCTGACTGGATAAAAAAACAAGACCCATATATATGCTGCATACAAGATACACACTTCAGACCTAAAGACACTCACAAACTGAAAGTGAAGGGATGGAAAAAGATACTCCACGCAAATGGCAATGAGAAGTAAGCTGGGGTAGCAGTACTCACATGAGACAAAATAGACTTTAAAACAAAAACTGTAAAAAGAGACAAAGAAGGGCATTACATAATGATCAAGGGAACAATCCAACAAGAGGATATAACACTTGTAAATATCTACGCACCCAATGTAGGTGCACCTAAATATATAAAGCAATTATTAACAGACATAAAAACAGAAATAGACAGTAACACAATAATAGTAGGGGACTTTAACACTCCACTTACACCAACGGATAGATCATCCAAACAGAAGATCAATAAGGAAACATTGGCCTTAAACGACACACTACAACAGACGGACCTAGTAGATATATACAGAGCATTCCATCCAAAAACCGAAGAATACACGTTCTTTTCAAAGGCACATGGAACACTCTCCAGGATTGATCACATATTAGGCCACAAAACAAGTCTCCATAAATTTAAGAAGATTGAAATAATACCAAGCATCTTTTCTGACCACAACGGTATGAAACTAGAAATCAACTATAGAAGAAAATCAGAAAAGCCACAAATACGTGGAGATTAAACAAAATGCTACTGAACAACGACTGGGTTAATGAAGAAATCAAAAAATACCTGGAGACAAATGAAAACGAAAATACGACATGCCAGAATTTATGGGATACAGCAAAAGCGGTTCTAAGAGGGAAGTTTATAGCGATACAGGCCTATCTCAACAAACAAGAAAAATCTCAAATAAACAATCTAACAATGCACCTGAAGGAACTGGAAAAAGAAGAACAAACAAAGCCCAAAATCAGTAGAAGAAGGGAAATAATAAAAATCAGAGCAGAAATAAATGAAATAGAGACCAAAAAAACAATAGAAAATATTAATAAAACCAAGAGCTGGTTCTTTGAAAAGATCAACAATATTGACAAACCTTTAGCTAGACTCACCAAGAAAAAAAGAGAGAAGGCACAAATAAGTAAAATCAGAAATGAAAGAGGAGAGGTTACAACAGACACCTCAGAAATACAAAAGGTTATGAGAATACTATGAAAAGCTATATGCCAACCAATTCGACAATCTGGAAGAAATGGATAAATTCTTAGAATCATAGAACCTTCCAAAACTGGATCAAGAAGAAGTAGATAATTTGAATAGACCAATCACCAGTAAGGAGATCGAAACAGTAATCACAAACCTCCCCAAAAATAAAAGTCCAGGACCAGATGGCTTCCCTGGTGAATTCTACCAAACATTCAAAGACTTAATACCTATCCTTCTCAAAATCTTCCAAAAAATTGAGGAGCGGGGGAAGCTCCCTAACTCATTCTACGAAGCTGACATTACCCTGATACCAAAACCAGACAAGGACAACACAAAAAAAGAAAATTACAGGCCAATATCACTGATGAACATAGATGCAAAAATCCTCAATAAAATACTAGCAATTCGCATACAACAATACATTAAAAAGATTATACATCACGATCAAGTGGGATTTATTCCAGGGATGCAGGGATGGTCTAACATTCGCAAATCAATCTACGTAATACACCACATTAATAAAATGAAGAATAAAAATCACATGATCATCTCAATAGATGCAGAGAAAGCATTTGACAAGATACAGCATCCATTTATGATAAAAACTCTGAATAAAATGGGTATAGAAGGAAAGTACCTCAACATAATAAAGACCATATATGAGAAACCCACAGCTAATATCATCCTCAATGGTGAAAAACTGAAAGCCATCCCTCTAAGAACAGGAACCAGACAAGGATGCCCACTGTCACCACTCCTATTTAACATAGTACTGGAAGTCCTAGCCAGAGCAATCAGGCAAGAGAAAGAAATAAAAGGGATCCAAATTGGAAAGGAAGAAGTGAAACTGTCACTATTTGCAGATGACATGATTTTATGTATAGAAAACCCTAAAGAATCCACCAGAAAACTTTTAGAAGTAATAAACGAATATGGTAAATTTGCAGGATACAAAATCAACATACAAAAATCAGTTGCATTTCTGTACACTAACAACGAAGTAGCAGAAAGAGAAATTAAGAATACCATCCCATTTACAATTGCAACAAAAAGAATAAAATACCTAGGAATAAACTTAACCAAAGAGGTGAAAGATCTGTACACCGAAAACTATAAAACATTTCTGAAAGAAATTGAAGAAGACACAAAGAAATGGAAAGATATTCCGTGCTCTTGGATTGGAAGAGTTAACATAGTTAAGATGTCCATACTTCCTAAAGCCATCTATAGATTCAATGCAATCCCGATCAAATTTCCAACAACACTTTTCACAGAAATAGAACAAAGAATCCTAAAATTTATATGGAACAACAAAAGACCCCGAATAGCTAAAGGAATCCTGAGAAAAAAGAACAAAGCTGGAGGTATCACACTCCCTGATTTCAAAATATACTACAAAGCTATAGTAACCAAAACAGCATGGTACTGGCACAAAAACAGACACACAGATCAATGGAATAGAATCGAAAGCCCAGAAATAAACCCACACATCTATGGACAGCTAATCTTTGACAAAGGAGCCAAGAACATACAATGGAGAAATGAAAGTCTCTTCAACAAATGGTGTTGGGAAAACTGGATAGCCATATGCAAAAAAATGAAAGTAGACCCTTACCTTACACCATACACAAAAATTAACTCCAAATGGATTAAAGACTTGAATGTAAGACCTGAAACTGTGAAACTTCTAGAAGAAAACATAGGCAGTACGCTCTTCGACATCCGTCTTAGCAACATCTTCTCAAACACCACGTCTGACCGGGCAAGATCAACAATAGAAAAAATAAACTAATGGGACTACATCAAACTAAAAAGCTTCTGCACAGCAAAGGAAACCATCAACAAAACGAAAAGACAACCTAACAATTGGGAGAAGATATTTGCAAACCATACTTCTGATAAGGGCTTAATCTCCAAAATATGTAAAGAACTCATGCATCTTACCAACAAAAAAACTACCAACCCCATTAAAAAATGGGCAAAGGACCTGAAGAGACATTTCTCCAAAGAAGATATACAGATGGCCAACAGACACATGAAAAGATGTTCAAAATCATTAACTATCAGGGAAATGCAAATCAAAACTACAATGAGATATCACCTCACGCCCGTCAGAATGGCTATAATTAACAAGATAGGAAACAACATGTGTTGGAGAGGATGTGGAGAGAAGGGAACTCTCATACACTGCTGGTGGGAGTGCAAACTGGTGCAGCCACTATGGAAAACAGTATGGAGATTCCTCTAAAAATTAAGGATAGAACTACCATACGATCCAGCTAGTCCACTGCTGGGTATTTATCCAAAGAACTTGAAAACACCAATTTGTAAAGGTACATGCACGCATGTGTTCATTGCAGCGTTATTCACAATAGCCAAGACTTGGAAGCAACTTAAGTGCCCATCAAGGGACGAATGGATAAAGAAGCTGTGGTATATATACACAATGGAATACTACTCAGCCTTAAGAAACAATGAAATCCAGCCATTTGTGACATCATGGATGGACATTGAGGATATAATGCAAAGTGAAATAAGTCAGAGAGAGAAGGTCAAATACCGCATGATTTCCTTCATTAAGTAGTAGATAATAACAACAATGAACAAACACATAGGGACAGAGATTGGATTGGTGGTTACCAGAGGGGAAGGGGGGAGGGAGGAGGGTGAAAGGGATAATTCAGTACATGTGTGTGGTGATGGGTTGTAATTAGTATTTTGGTGGTGAACATGATGTAATCTATGCAGAAATAGAAGTACAATGATGTACACCTAAAATTTTTACAGTTATAAACCAATGTTACTGCAATAAACAAAAAATTAAAAAAAAAAAAAAAAGAAAGCAGTTTGGCAGTTTCCAACAAAGGTAAACATGTCCTTATCATATGATCCAGCAATCATGTTCCTTTTAATTTACACAATTGAGTTGAATACGTATGTGCCCACAAAAATTTGTGTTCAAATATTTATAGCAGCTTTATTCATAATCACCCCAAACTGGAAACAACCAAAATATCCTTCAATGGATGAATTGATTAAAAAACTGTGGTGCACCCGTACAATGAAATATTAGCGACAAAAAGAAATGAGATATGGAAACATGAAAATACATGGAGGAATCTTAAATGTATATTGATAAGCAAAAGAAGCAGTATGAAAAGGCAACATACTGTATGATTCTAACAATGTGACATTCTGGAAAAGGTGACACTATAGAGACAGTATAAAGATCAGTGTTTGCCAGGGGTTCAAGGGAGGGAGGGAGAGAATAGCTGAATTTTAGGGTGGTAAAATTATTTTGTAATGGTGAATCATGTCCTTATGCATTTATCAAAAACCATAGAGTTGTACAACCCGAAGAGTGAACCATAACATGAAGTATGGACTGTAGTTAATAATAACCTATGAATATTGGTTTATTGATCAAAACAGAAGTGCTGACTAATGCAAGATGTTAACAATATGAAGACTGTGTGTTGGGGTCGGGATAGTGTGGAGTGGGCATACAGAACTCTATGTAGTATCTGTTCAATTATTCTGTAAATCTAAAACTGTACTAAAAATTAAATCTAACATTTATTTTTTAAAAAGGCCACATACTTTATGATTCCAATTATATGACATTCTGGAAAAGGCAAAACTATAGCAGTGGTAAATGTTGCTAGTTGCCATGGCTTCAGGAGTGAGGGAGGTGAATATGTGAAGCACAGGATGCTTGAGGAGGGGATAATGAAACTGTTCTGTATGATGTTATAATGGTGGATATATGATGCTATGCATGTGTCCAAATCCATAGATCTTTACAACAAAAAGAATAAAATTTAATGTATGCTATTAAAAAGAATTATTTAGGAGATTATGAGATCCCAGGATGGAGGGCAGAATGTGACAAAAGAACCTGACTGTATTACAAAATGTATGAAACAACCTCACTCAAGGGGATGGGGGAAAAGGTGCTGACCTAAATAACTTTGGAAATCAGTCAAGTCTATAAAACCAAAGGCAAAATAAATGATACATAACCACTGCACTCTAGTTGATAAGGCTGTTTTCCATGGGGGTACTGGCTAATAATTCTGATACTAGTATACATGCGCACTGCAATTGACAAGCAAGCAAATGGTTAGTGGGTGGGAGAAGCCAGATTTCTCAATGTCAAAGTAGGAATTTACAGATACAAAAAGGAAGGAGGCTAGAATGATCCATGTGACAATGGGTTAGAGTTGGAGACATCAATATGAACTCATGTTTAGCTTAATATAAAAATAGATGGTTACATATAGAGATATTTATAGATATGATTACATATACAGGTTAGTATACATACATATATTTTCTTTATCTGTCAGCTGAAAAGACCTAGAAGCAATGGCACCCCAGTAACAATGAGCACACCTAGCACTCAGATCTTGGTCTCTAACAGGTTTATCTAATAAAAAGAGCCTGGACTCTGCTGAGAAATTGCTGATTCTAGAACTGGGGCAGGAAATACACAAAGTGAGTCTGAAGTTATCTTGTTGTGCCAGAATGTAAGAATGTGCTCAATACCAAACATAACAACAACCAACACGATGATGGGCATATGTCAAAGGGACACAAGAGCCAACTAAAAAAGCCCCCAGCGAACAAATGTGGAACAAGCTGAGCAACAAAATAAATTAGGTTGTATTGGATTATAACCCAACATGTAAAATAAATATCCCTGAATACATACTGATATAAATAAATGGTAGAATAAATAAACAAATAGGGCAGAGGAAACAAAATCTCCCATGCAGAATACAAATTGAGTTATACAGATACGCTGCCCTCAGAGTTGGAGTATAACTCCCTAGTCCTTCAGTGTGGGTTTTGCAGTGATTTCCTTCAAAGAGGACAGTACGGAAAGGGAACAAAAAAGAATAACTTCACAGTGGAGAAACCTGACAAAACAACACCTCAGCCAGGTGATCCAGGTCAACATCAACAGTCACAAATCATGTTGTTAGTATGCACCTTTGACATGAGGTGATCAAAATGGCTCTTTACCTCTGTGGTCTTCCTCCCCAAACCTCGTAGCTCCAGTCTAATCATGAGAAGAACACCAGACAAACTCCAATAGAGGGAGATTCTACAAAACACCTGACGAGTACACCTCAAAACCATTAAGATCATCAACAACAAAGAGAGTCTGAGAAACAGCCACATTAAAAGCAACCTCAGAAAACATGACAACTATTGTAATGTGGTGTCTGGATGGGATCCTAGAAAACAAAAAGGATATTAGGTAAAAATTAAGGAAATATGAATAAACCATGGAGTCTGGTTACTAATAATGTGTCAACATTGTTTCATTAATTATAAAAATGTACCGCACATTTATTTATGCATTGATAAATTAACATATCCTTATCTGTATTATTAATTTGTATGTATATCAACATTAGTAAGATATTAATACTAGGGTAAAGTGGGTATGGGATATATGGGAACTCTCCGTACTATCTTTGAAACTTTCTGTAAATTTAAATCTCCTCTAAAACAAAAGTTTTAAAACATTGAATTAGGGATATCTTTCACTGGCCATTTCTCTTCTCCGATATCTTCCATTCCTTCAATGTTCTCCAAATTTTCTCCTATTGTTTTATGCTGTCTTCTACACCAGGCCTGGGACTCCACTTTATACATCTGTAAAATACAATGAGGAGAAATTATGCATACGATTAAGAGCGTGGGTTTTGGAGTCTGCCTTTAACTCCCATCTCTGCTGTTTTCAAACTGTCCGACCCTGAACAAATTCGTATCCTCATGAACCTCCATTGCTCATGTGCAATTTGGAATTGATTTCAGTATCCAGCTCATAGTTGTTGTTTTTTAAAGAACATATTTGTATAGTTCTTGGCTTATGGTACTAATTGACATAATAACAGGGTTTTTTTTTTTTCAGTTTTTTCCATTAATATAGCTTTGTCAGTGCAATTTTTATAGATAGCTACTCTCAGAGTGTGCAGAAAGGTAAGGACACGGTAAAGATAGTAATGCGTAACACAGGAAGGGTGAAAATTCAGGGAAAAGACAAGGCAACTATTTGATGTGGAGATAATTAATAATAGAATCCAACGTGTGAGATTATGAGGTCTGGGTTTAGTTATTCACCTGGGCATTCAAGCAGCCACACACCATGTTTGTTTTTCAGAGGGCTCTGCGATAATGATAATAAATATCAGATGAAGAGAGTGAGATCCTGGCTTAAACAACGCTATTTTCCTTTTCCATATCTCCTTTCTGATTGATATTAATCTCATGAACCTTTAGAACCCCTAATATGGCAGAAAAGGCCACACGTTAAAGTCGCAAAGTTACTGTTAACAATGAGTGACAGTCCATAATCCAAAGGCCAGAGAATCCTTAAAAAATTCCCATCACTCTCTAAAGGAGTTTTCAATAAAAAACATTTCCGAACTTCACCATTGGGTTTTCTACTTAAGATTCCAAGGTGAATAATTTTTCTTTCAATTCTTTATTGTAGTAGAAAGAATTCTAGATGGACCCAAGATTCCTGCCCACGGACTCACAGGACTGGGAATTCATAGGATTTCACTCCTATGAATAGGTACATCCAATGCAAAGATGAATGGATTTTGCAGGTGGAATTAAGATTTCTAATTAGTAGACTTTGAGTTAATCACAAAAGAGATTTTCCTGTTGGGCCTGACTTAACGAGATAAGTCCCTTCAAGCGGGTCCAGGCCTTCCCTTAAGGGAGATTCAAAACAGTGGATACATTTCCCCATTGGCCTAGAAGACACAAACTGCCATACTGTGGAGAGGGACACCTGGCAGGGAATGACAGGTGGCCCCTTGAAGCTGAGGGCTTCAGTCCTACAACCAGAAGGACTTGAATCCTGCCAACGACCAGTGAGCTTGGAGAAGACCTTAACTCTTCCTGGCTGACACCTTGATTACAACTTTGGGCGACCCTGAGCAGAGAATCCAATTAAACCATATCTAGACTGGAGACGGGTAGCTCTTACTTTGGTCTCTTGGAGCCCTGAGACTCTGTAAAAACTTTGACTACTCTTTTGTGAACACCATGTGGAGAGTAGCTGAGCTCAGTCTTCCAGCCTTCCCCGGAGCATGGCAGTGATGCTATCCTGCAACCTCCAGAGCAGGCAGCTTCCTGCTGAACATCACTGAATGACTGTGGTACACACCACGTGGAGCAAAAGAATAACCCAGCTGAGCCCTGCTGAATTCCTAACACAAACATTGATGAGATCAAATACAATGGCTATTACAGTAATTTACTGAGTTTCGGGGTGGTAGGGAACTGAAACAGGGAGCTCTATTTAAGGACAAAACAAAACAAAAACAAACAAACACAAAACACGTGCACACACACACAACACAAAACTAAAACAAAATAAAACAAAATCCACACGTCAATACTTCATTCAAACTCATGAAACTCCAGAGAATTATAAGTTAGGAAAATTAATGCACTAGATAAGCAATTAAAATGTTAGCTGCTATTCCCCAGAGTCTAAATTTTAAAATTGTCTATTATCACCCTAATTATAGTTTTAATCATATCTCAAATTAGAACTGAAATGCACAGTTTTTGCTTGCACGTATGTTTAATGAGTGGCATATTTATTAATTGGCCCTGTTTATCTATCTATGTATCTATCTATGTATCTTTTCTCTCTAACTAAAGTTCTGCCCTCTCATACAGATTGTGTGTCATTGGTTAGGAGCCTGGGCCTTGATTATATTAAATTTCCTGGTTTAAATATCTTGGTAATTTTGCTAATTGATATTTCCTGTGCCTCATTTTCCACATAAGAAAAATGACAATAATAATTCTTCAGGCCATTAGAATTGTTTTAGGATCAATACAAGTAAAGGCCTTATCACCTTGCACATGGCAAACACTTAATAAATGTTAGCTATTATTTTCCTGCTGTTGAATTTAACTCTCATCTTCAACATCAATGACGTCACTTATTCTATCCACTCCACACCCAAATCTTGAAACTGATATTGGCTTTGATCTGCTCTACTTCTGAATTCTTAGCCTCAAATCTATTTCCCTCTATTCTCAACCTAACTTTTTCAACTCTTACTTATTCCTGTCAACCTACTCAACTGCAGCTGCTCCAAAAATTCTATCTTCTCTCCTTCTTTCTGGGCACATAGATAGACTGCATTTCATCTCCTTTGCTGTTAGACGGAAGCAGCACAATAGGAGTGGAAGTGATGTGTGCCACTTCAAATTCCCCACAGGCACTCCTTCATGATCTTTTTCGTCCTCTGATAAGGTGGAAACATCTTAGGTGAGCTCGGGTGCTGTGCGCTGAAAGTGGTGGATGCTGAGTCACCGTCACTGCACGATTTCCTGGTCACAACCCTTCTCAACACTCCAACTCCTCCACCCCTGCCTGCGTGGGACCGTTTACAATTGTTAAACGAGAAAGAAGTGAATTGTTTTGGTGTTGGAGCTATTGTACATTTCCAAGTAGATTTGTTAAAGGAGAAAGTGTTGCCCTAACGAGTAAAGCTTCCTTACAAACACACAATAGGACTTGAACTCCATGGATTCAAATGTCATTTTTCAATCAGGATCCTCACTCCAAAAGTGAGCAGATGAACTAAAGTGCACAGGTCATAGAACGGGGATGGAACAGGCCCTGTTCCTACCAGGTTTGGATTCTGCAGTCCATTGTTTCAATTATTCTCTTGACAATTTCCTTCAATCCTCACCCTGTTACTCCTCCACTGTGTTTGTCCAGTCACCGCGATGTCTACAGCACCCTGAAGTGTGCGTGCCCCGGCCATCTGGTTATGTCACACTGCTGCTTCTACCTGCCACCTCCTTTCCCATGGCTTCACCTCCTGCCTCAGGAAGAAAACAGATGCTACATTTACGGGCGCCCACCAGAGGAGTGGCAGCCAGAGATTGTGTGTGTGTGTGTGTGTGTCTCTTCCTTAACAAAAGGAGTGTCATATTTTATAATGTAGGAGATGATTGACGATCACTTGGATAAAAAATGGAGCTGCTTCACTTAGAAAGGTCAGCTAAGGGCCGGTAACTGGGATTGTCCTAAAAAGGTATTGTGTTTTGGCAAAACAAATAAAAAAAAATCCCACATGTTTTGTTTTTAAAAATTGTGTTTTGTTAAAAAATATTAAAAAAAAAAGGAAACACTACCAACAAAGTTGCCATATCCCAGAAGGAACTGTGTACAAGGGGGATTGGAGAATAATGGGTTCTGGATCCTTTAGGTAGAAAATATGGAACTCTGTGCTCTTGGGGTTAGTTTTGTGTCCCTGGAGGTGATGTTGTAAGTGAATTGACAGAGCTGATCTGCACGTGTTGTAACACTTTCTGTTCAGCACAGGAGGCTATTTGGGCTCTGGGAAGGAGCCAGATGGCTCCTCTGGGCCAGCTCCTGTGGGAGTAGAGGAAATATCTCAGCCTCGTCCCTTGCCGCAGACCTGATCATTGGGAACAGAGGGTAGCAGCCTTACACTGCCCTGTGGCTGTGTCCTTTTCTAGGCAGAGCTGGCGCTGCCTGGTGCTGAGTCTCTTCCAGCCTCTGCTGGGAAGGCTACCTGATCCCTGTGTTCCCGAGCCTCACACCCACCAAGTCACACTCAGTTCTCAGAGGCACTAGTGTCCTTTATTCTAAATGTCCAACCCTTCACACCCTCGAAGCCTTGGGGAATTTAAAGTCCTAATAGTGTGAGTCCGAGCCCCTGTTACTGGGTGAAGAAACTCCAAAAATTTCTAATCCAAAATTTCCAGGCCATTTGGGCTGGGAATACCCCGCTCTGTAGGGAAAGATTACTTTGTGGCAGTTTATTCTGCACCAACTTGGTAAAACCGGAACTATGTTAACCAGAATAACCTAGAGGGTTAACACTGGCCAAAGAGGAATTTACACAGACCCTCGGCAGCTGAAGCAAAGCAGCAGCTAGTATTCTTTGGAGGTTGTCTTGGTGACGTATGGTGGCAGACAGGCTGGGTTCCCCCAGGTTTTGTTTGACCTCATTCTCTGTCAGACCTTATTCCCAACTGCTGGCTCTGCTGACCACCAGGACCCACCACAATGCTTAGTCGTGGACCTACAGAAGTAGCGCCTCTAAAGAAACCCAGAACATCTCCAGCTCCCTTGTGGTCCCACTCTGTCAGCTAGACGTGCCTGGCTTTCCAGAAGTACTTGAGGTCTTTTCCCCCAACCCTGAATGCATGATTGAATTACACACTTGGAATTGAAAAGGGACTTTGGCCAGGACTCCGTCTTCGATGGCCCTGTCTATCGTCACTGCAACAGGCATGCCATGAAGATGCTTTTGCTTGTCTCCATCTCATTGTCAACCCAGCCTGAGTCCCCTCGTCCTTCAGATATCTGGTTGTTCTCTTTTCCCCATGTACAGTCACCCAAGTGAGTGACCATAAGACCCTTTGGAAGAGGATTGGGATATCATTATAGCACATACTTTGGGTGGTGTTTCAGCATGCTTCATCTACTCACAGTGGTCCTACTTTTCTGATGGAACACTGACTGGTGTACACTTTAAATGGCATGGTCTGGACTTTTTATGGACTGAATTTGTGCCCTTCAAAATTCATATGTTGAAGCCCTAGCCCTCAGTGTGATGGTATTTGGAGGTGGGGGCTTTGGGGAGGTAATTAGATTTAGATGAGACCACAAGAACGGGGCCCCATGATGGGATTAGTGTCCTTATAGGAAGAGAAAGAGACCAGAACTCTTTCTCTCTCTCTGTCACGTGAGGACACGGTGAGAAGGCAGGTATCTGCAAGCCAAGAAGAAAGTTCTCACCAGGAACTGTGTCTGTTGTCACCATGATCTCTGATTTCCCAGGCTTCAGAACTGTGAGAAATAAAGGTCTGTTGTTGAAGCCACAAAGCCTATAGTATTTTGTTATAGCAGCCCAAGCAGGCTGAGACAGGACAGTTTGTCTGGGAGACTGAACTTAATGTATGTGTAAATTAGAAGGTAAAATGGGCTTCTGAAAGATTAGGGACTTGACTCAGTTTCTCTGATTTTCGTGAAATTGCTAAGGTCTGCACTACCTTAGAAATTTCATGAAAATTGAAATTGCTACCACTGCTCATTCATTTCAGGCAGCCAAAGAAAATAGGATTATGCCAGATTGGATTCCATGTAAGACATTGGGAGTCACTTGATCAGGGATCAGCTGCCACTTGTTTTTGTAAATAGAATTTATGGGAACACAGCCACATTCATTCACTTATGCATTATTATATATGACTACTTTTGCACTAAAACAGCAGAGCTGAGTAGTTGCAACATAGACCATATGGCTTGCAAAGTCTAAAATATTTACTATCTGCCCTTTAAGAAAAAGTTTACTGACCCCTAAACTGCTAGCTTCCAATTATTCTAAATCCTCATGTTTGTCCATGTTTGGCATCAAGAATTTGTTAAAGTATTAGCTATTTTCTTCTGACCCGCTTTTGTGACAGTCGCCTCCCGTTTCCATGCTCTGCAAAGGAGTATTTTGTATGCCCCATATCTCCTTGGGGGGGGCTTGTTACTTTTGGAATTCTGTTCATTTGGTTGCCTAGTGGCCTCAGCTCTCTGAAGGACTCAAGAAAATTAGGATTTTGTACATTATTGGCTTTTTATCATTATTTGGATGGGAGTGACATTTTTCTCATGACTTTCTACATCCTAATTAGAAGTGGAACACCACAAAACTTAAGTTCTAGATAATTAATAACTATTAATAACTTAAAGATGTATCCTTTAAGAACTTTTAGCCTGACTTCCTTATCTGCATATCTCCTCGCTTTGGTAATACAGAGAGAAATTAAGAATGAGACTTCTCTCTGACTCTAAATCTCTTAAAGGTGTGCACCTTCTCGGAGTCCGCTTTCCACGTCACCTCCTCTTATGAGCTTGGAGGACCGACGAGGGAGTATACTTAAAAACAAGAAACTCTCACTGTGCTTGGATGCAAACTTTGGTTGATAAAGACGATGATCTTTTTAGCCTCTTTCAGTGAATAAACAGCGGCAAGTTTCTGTTATTTTTGTGCCACTAGCTTATCCATTAAATTTTCTTTGTTAATTATCAAGTGCAGTTAAATCTCCGTTCTCTTGGGTTTAACGATGCTAGGGGCAGGTTTGCTTTATAATGCTGGTGGAGAAAGATACCCCAAAGAGAGATGATGATTCTTTCAGAGGCCATTAACTGCCCAAAGAGAATTTACCACCTCCTGAGATAAATTTAGCATTAAGTGGCTCAGATTGATGGTTGTAACAGCAACGTGCAATACTGTACAGGAGGAACCTCTGAGGAACCAAGAGATAAGATCGGATCAGCCCTCACTCAGCACCCAGGCTAGGATATGGTGTCACTACTTGGTTGACTTACCATTTTTGAGAAGGATCACGGATCTTGGGGCACGGTGGTCTTCTAACATATCAAGAGGTGGCAGCCCTGTATGTAAGTTCTCAGACAGATCAATGGGCACACTGATTGCTTTGCAGAATTTGGGGCTTTTTAAAGTAATTTCTCCAATCCTCTGTATCGGGATACTGACAAATATCTATTGTTTCCATTCCTTCAATTTCTATGTGAAGGATTATTGAAATTGCCACCAAAGCAGCTTTATTGACATTTATTAAGGATGATCTTTGGAGCAGCTGAGTCAATCTTCCTATTTTTTTCTGGAAACCAAGGTTCCAAGTGAGTGTTTAAAGTCCGAGGAAATGGGCATGGCAGGGTTATGAGAGCAGAAAGGATACCAGGAATCCCTGACCTTGTGCAACTTCTTCAACTCAGTGATTTTTGTCAGTGCAAAATGGTTTTTTTTCTTTCTCGGTAAGGAAGATTGGTCCTGAGCTAACATCTGTTGCCAATCTTCCTCTTTTTGCTTGAGGAAGACTGTTGCTGTGCTAACATCTGGCCAATCCTCCTCTATTTTGTATGTGGGACGCTGCCACAGCATGGCTTGACGAGCGATGCATAGGTCCACGCCCAGGATCCAAACCTGCAAACCCCAGGCCACAGAAGCAGAGCACATGAATTTAACCACTACTCCACTGGGCTGGCCTGCAAAAAGTTGTGAACAGTTGTATTTTTAGAAAATAAATATAATATGTAAGATATTTTATATGAAGAAATATTTCAAATATCCCTCTAAGGATAGAGAATAATATAAGCACTCACCTTCATCATCCAGATTTAAAGAAAGGATGACTTTCTCCTCACATTTGCTTCAGATCATTTTTAATTTTAAGGAAATGAAAGATTTCTAACACAGTAGCAGCCTACTATTACCTTTCCTCGGAGGTAGTCGCTGTGCTAGAATTCATGGCACTTGTGTTCCCCTTTTTCATAGTTTACCCCCTTATGTGCAAGCCCTTCTGACCTTCATTGCAGGCATCTTCATTACCATTACTGATTTCCTTGGCTTCCTCCCCGGTCTCCTACTTAACTCTCTGGAACTCTTGCTCATCACCATCAAGCACACTCAACATCCACGGACATTCCCTCTACTTCTGTGTCTAGTGGAAACCCAGCTGTTCCTTTTTCCACATGCCTTAGGATGGGGTCTAGCTCTGCCCCTGCTTGCAAGGTCTATTTTCGACAAGCTCTTTAAGTCTGCTGAAATGTAAAGTTTTGTAGCTCATACCATTTGTCTGTACCACAGTTATCCCTTCTTCCTAGAATCGTCTACTGAATTCTCAACACCACCACCCCTAAACGGTGCTCTGAATTCTCTCCCCTCTTATCTTCCCAGGACCCTCATACTATTGAATATCCTCTCTCTCTTCTGTATTTTATAATCTTTATTGTGTCCTTATCATCAGTAATGAGCCATATTTTAGTCTTTCCCACATTAACAATAAAACAAAGGAAATAAAAACCTCCCACTGCTTCAGCATCCCCCATGTCTACATTCTGAGTGATATTTTCCCCTTTGTAACCAAAATACACTCATTATCTCCTCATTTCACTTGCTAATCACTTTTTTAAAAATACTGGTTGAAGTAAATAGTGAAGAGATACTTAATAATAGAGCATACGCGTAAATTGGGAAATAATAACAGTACAATGGGCACTGGTATGCTCTCTCACCAGTCCAAGAAATAGAGGACACCTGGTGACACTGGGTGGTTCTGAGTGGGCCTTCCAGATCCCATTCCCTTCTCAACCTGTGGCTTTGAAATTTTACATAAATGGATATACGTATTCTGAAATTTGCTTTCATGTTATGTTATACGCTAGAGATTCATCTATGTTGGTCTCTCGTAGCTGTATTCATTAATTATTACTGCTGTGTAACAGTCCACTGTGTGTTCTTCAAATGTTGGATGTACTATTCTATATATATCACCGGGAGAATTTGGCAATTGTACAGCTTATATATTCTATATGTCCTCCCTGCTTTTCTCTCTTTGATCTATCAATTTTTGAGTGCTATATTAAAATCTTCTACTGTGACGGCAGATATTTTAAGTCTCTTTTTTGTCCTCTCAATATATACGAGACTAAGTTCTTGGATATATGGAAATTCAGGTATAAGTTGATTTGAAACTTTCATCAGCATGTAGTGATCCCTTTAAATATTTGGTGCTTTTTGCTTTAAGGACTATTTTGTCTGATAATAACATAATTTTAACAGTTGGCTATTGGTTTTCTTCCCTATATACCTTTTATATATATTTTAACTTACTATATTTCTATGTCCTTGTATTTAAGTTGTGCGTCTTGTAAACAGAATATAGTTTGACTTCATGTTTTTATCAAGTATATCTTTGTTGTTACAGAGATTTTTTTAATTTATATAATAATAACATAAATTTAGTCTTATCTTTACCGTATTTCATTATATTTTCCATTTGCCCTATTTTTTCATGTTTTCCTTTGTTTCTCATCATTCTTTTGGACTTTTTTAAATCAATTTTTTCCCATTCAGTTTTCCCCTAATGTTTTGGATTTTATAAACTCCCTTTCTATAATTTTATTTTCAAAATCTAAAAGTAATCAATATCTCTACTTTTCTTCCCAATACTTTCTTTCAACCCTTTATTCTGGTTTTATATACTATTTTTACCAAACATTTTAGGTTTATCTTGTGTGTTTTTTATAACCCCTGAAAATTTGATGTTATTTCTATTGTTTTGTATAGTCAATATTTGCTTACATTTTCATCACAATTTACTCAATTCTCTTGCTTCTGTCTGAGATGACTTTACTTCTTCCTAAAGCACATTCTTTAGATTCATTATGTGGGAATCTCTTGGTGGTAAACACTCAGTAACTCATTTGTATAAAATTGTCTTTAGTTTGCCTTCATTTTTGAAAGATATTTTCTTGAAGGGTGAATATGTTATTTTATCATATAAACAAAGTATTCCTCTGTTTTTTGTTTTATTATTAATTATTTATTTATTTTTGGCTTCTCTTGCTTCTACTAAGGGTTCAAACTTCAGTGCAATGATTTTTTTGTTCATTTATTTCATTGTGGTAAAATACACATAACATAAAATTTACTATCCTAACCATTTTTAATTGTATAGTTCAGTGGTATTAAATACGTTTATAATGTTGTGCAACCATCATTGCCACAAATCTTCAGAATGCTTTTCATCTTGTAAAGCTGAAACTCTATACCCATTAAACAATAACTCTCCATTACTCTCTCCCTTCAGCCCTTGGCAACTACCATTCTACTTTCTGTCTCTATGATATTGAGTACTCTAAGTACCTCATATAAGTGGAATTATAAAGTGTTTGTCTTTCTGTGACTGGCTTATTTCACTTAGTATGATGTCCTCAAGGTTCATTCATATTGCAGCATACATCAGAATTTCCTTCCTTTTTTAAGGCTGAATACTATTCCATTGCACGTATATACTACATTTTGCTTATCTATTCATCCATTGGACACTTGAGTTGCTTCCATGTTTTAGCTATTGTGAATGATACTGCCATGAGCATGGTTGTATAAATATCTCTTTGAGATCTCACTTTCAATTCTTTCAGGTCTATACCTAGAAGCGGAATTTTTGGAGCATATAGTAGTTCTATTTTTAATTTTTTGAGGAACCTCCAAACTGTTTTCCCTAGTGGTTGTACCATTGCACATTCCCATCAACACTGTACAAGTATTCCAATTACTCCGTATCCTTGCCAACACTTGTTATTTTCTGTGATTTTTTTATAGTAGTCATCCTAATGGATGTAAGGTGGTATCTCACCGAATTTTTGATCTCGGTTTTCATTGCTAATGATTAGTGATATCAAGAATCTTTTCACATGCTTATTGGTTATTTTTATATCTCCCTTGGAGTAAAATCTATTCAAGTCGTTTACCCATTTTTATAGCCATGTTGTTTGCTTTTCTGTTGTTGAGTTTTAGGAGTTCTCTCTTTATACTGGTTATTAATCTCTTATCAGATATGTGATTTGAAAATATTTTCTCCCATTCTCTGTGTTGCTTTTTTACTCTGTTGATATTGTTCATTGTTTTGTTAATTTTTCTTGGAGTTCAATTTGTCTATTTTTCCTTTTATTGGCTGTGCCAATAATTGTTTTTTCCTTTATTTTTCTTCTGGCTGCTTTTAATACCTTTTCTTTGTCTTTGGTGTTTCATAGTTTTTCTTTAATTTACTTAAAGGGTTCCTAGATATAGCCAATGAAAATACAGGACATCCAGTTAAATTAGAATTTCACATAAACAATAAATAATTATTTTAGTATAAGAATGTCCCACATGAATGGTGACAGAATATACCACCCCAATGTATGCTACTTTGGCATAAGGATTATTTTGAGCTAGAGGCACTTAAAAAACAGAAAATGAAAGAAGGACATTCTACTTCCCCTTTTTCTTTCTGAAAACAGGTGATAAAAACACCATGAGAAAGATGCCCTCCCTGTAGCAGGAGAGAAGAAACATTCTTGAATGGGGAGTCACAGCTGAGAGAATTCTGTACAAACAAACCTTGTTAAAATAATCCTTGTCTTCCTTTAGGCTTCCCATATATTTTAGTTACTTTTCCACAATTGTCGCTTTTCATTCAGTCTGGTATAAAAGTATTTACATTTTGCCACTTTTTGGGGGGTCTTCACCTCCTTATGAGGGCTCCCATGTCACATAAAACTTATATAAATTTGTATGTTTTTCTCTTGTTAATTTGTCTCATGCCAGTTTAATTCACAGGCTCATCCAAAAATCCCTAAGAGGGTAGATGTAAAAGTTTGTCTCCCCTACACACACATGTTTGGGACATAGCTATGCTAAAAAAATGCATTAATTATTTATGTGAAATTCAAATTTAATTGGATGTCTTGTATTTTATCTCTATTCATTTATGATTTAAAAATATGTCTTAAACCTACTTGGATTCTTTGGGCTACATGACTCCAATGATTGTTGTCTTCTATTGATTCTGCAGATTTACCACACTATCCCTGTGCTTTTCTTCTAGTTTTCTGAGAGGGTATCTGTCAGGGTTTTTCATTCTTTCCTTTATGTCTTCTAACTTCTCTTTTATGTTTTTATTTCTGGCTGAGTTTTATTCCCAGTAATATTTTTATCTCCTTTTATTTCACTAATTCTCTCTCAACAACCTAAATTATTATTTACCTGTCTATGGAATTTTTAGTTTTATGTATGATATTTTTCATTTCTAGACGTTCTGTTTGTTTCACTATCACCTACTCAATAGTTTTTCAGTGTTCTTTTCCATTTCAAATTTTCAACCCCCTCTTTTAGTTCTTTAAGTATTATAAACACACTTCTTTTATATTTCTGAATTTCAAATCTGGTAATATTTTAAGATTTTTTGGTTTGATAATGCTGTGTCTTTTCTGATGATTTGCCAGTTATGGTGCCCATTTCTCTTAATTTTTTTTATGGTTGTTAACAATAATGATTCTTGGAACTTTATCTGGAAGAATTCTTACAGGCCTGAGTTGAAGGTGAATTACTGTAGAGATTTACATTTGCTTCTGCCACTTGTGTATGGGCACCAAAAACCTAGAACTGCTTTAAAATAAAATCTCAACCTTAAAATTTTATTTTTAGATTTTGTTATAACTTGGGTGTCTTTTCCCATTTGCGTCTTTTAAACATTTTACTAGAATCATGTCAACTCTCATGGCTTTTAGTGCCCTATCCAATGCCTGTGTGATATCTTCGTTTAGATGTTTCGTGGATATCTCATCTCAACATGACACACTTAAAATTAGTCTCATTTTCTCCTCTCACTCCTGAAACTGTTCCCTGCCTCCTCCAATCCTTTCCAGTTCACATTCATCTCCTCTTATTTCAAGTCCCTCAAACAGAATTTCTAAATTCCCAGGAGAAATAAACTGACTATCCACTCAGAGTCAGCTATCTACTCTTGGTCCAACCAACTGGACATGTGGGGTTACAAGAAATACCCTAATCTCAGAAGGATTATAGGAGCACACTTCTTGGGAAGGAATACATTAAATAAGCAAGCAGAGTTATATATCTGCTATATTAAAGAGAAAATTCCAACAAAATCTCATATAAAACCATGTTGTTAAATCCAATGATCATATATGAATTTCATCTTATTTGACCTTTAAGCAATATCTGACACATTACTACTCCCTTTTTCTGGATTTTTTTTTAACTTGGTACTTAGAACATCAAGGTCTGTTGCTTTTCCTCTGATCCTACTGACTGTTCCTTCTAGCCTCCCATGCTGATGTCCCTTTTCTCCTGATCTCCAAAAGGTGAGGTACTCACAGACCCAGTTCTTGGTCATCGTCCTATGCAAACCCAGAGCTTTCAATTATATCTAAATGAAATGAGATGACACTCAAATTTTAGTCTCTAGTCTATGCCTTTCCTCTAAACTCCACATTCGTGTATTTAACTGTCTATTCAACATCTCACTTGTATATCAAATAGGCATTGCAAACTTCTCATGTCCAAAACTAAGTTCATGACACTCTGTCCTAACCTGTTTTTCCTATGGGCAATACATCTTCCCAGTTGTTCAGTTCAAAAAGCCAGGAGTTATTCTTTACCTCTCACTCTCGTATACTCTGTGTCTACCTGTCACCAAATTTTATTTTCTCTGCCTTCAAATATATCCAAAATATGAACACCTCTCACTGTATCTATTCCTAACACTCAAAAAAAAAAAAAAAAACCTCGTGACACTAGCACTCTAGTCTGTCACCTGTCTCCTGGATTATTGCAGGCGCCTGCTTCCACTCTTTAGGACACATTTTGGAGACCTAAATACACAGTGGCCAGAGGGGTAATGGTAAGAACAGGTCAGATCACCCCTGTCCTCTGCTCAAAACCCCCTCAGCTTCTTCTCACTAAGAAAGAGAAGTCAAAGTCTATCCTTTGATGGACTGAGATGTACATGACCAAGCACGTTGTGCCCAAACCTCATCTACCTCTTTGTTACTCTTTCTGGCTACATCTCACATTTCCGTGAACACACCAGACCTCCTTCCACCTCAGGGAACCTGCACTGCCTGTTCCTTTTGCCTGCCACACTCTATTCAGATATCTCCTCTATGCTTTTACCCAAATTTCACATTTTTAGTAGGACTCTCTGTGGCTACTCTAGATAAAATTTCACACTACCAAACATTTTATATCCCCTAATATCTACTTTATTTTAACACTTAACACTATTCACTGCCTACCATACATTTACTGTACTACTTTATGTTGTTTATTGTCCAACTTTCCCACCAGAATTTAAGCCCTTTGACAGCAGAGGGTATTATCCCTTTTATTAATTATGTTATTCTTAATTCCTAGAACAGATTGTAACATACAGACAATGCTCAATAAATAGTTCTTAAATTAATAAAATAAACAATTAATGGATTATTTTGATTCCCACAACAATCATAATAGATAAATATTATTCTCAAAAATCAAAGTTCAGAGATGATGTCATTACTTGCTTACTCTAATGAGAGCACAGCTGGAACCCGATCTCAGGCTTTTATGACTACAGAAGCTATAGCCATTCCTCAGATTACTTTTCCTGTTATGAAGATAATGTCTTAAACCTATTGAGTGTTCAGTAAATTCTTGTTGATGCTAAAATTCTGGGTATTTGTATTTGATGTTTAAGGTTTATTTATATACTGTTTACTTCACTTAAATGTTTTTTGTCTTCTCCAAGAAGCAGATGGTAATTTAATTACGATTAGGCTTCTACTCCAAATTATATATGTTCTTTTCCAAGTAAAAAAGAAATGTGCTTACATCTTTCCCCTGCTTCATTCTCCGAATTTAATGCCGAGAAGGCAATACAAGATTTTTTAAAGTGCTTTGACCTCGTCTAACCATCATAAACTGATTTTGCATTTGTGATTCCCCCCAAATCCTTGGTCACCCACTTCTGCAAAAGGTGCCAAATCTTCATGCCTTCTTCTGTGTAACAAGAGTTGGACTGCTTTGTCAAAAATTTGTATTCCCAAGGAAACTCTTTCTTTCCTTCTACTTACTGAATGTCATTGTCTTCCGCCATCCTGGTTTCTGTGAATGGATTTTCATACAGCTGTCACGTACTGAGAAGCCAGAAGACAAGGCCCAGGACTGATTAAGACTGTTGCCATATATAAACCTGAAAATTGGTTCCTGTGACAAGATAAGCACAGACAAGAGACTTGATCAAAGTCAGCAGCTGCCTGATGTTAAAACATGCATTTTGGTCACAATTCTAAAGAATGCTAACCGGCTTTAGCACAAAAGATGTCTTGTATGTACTCCCAAGGCAGATGGTACATCCTTGATGGAAGCTTAGTGACTTCTTAGATAAGAGTGATACGTCTGATTGCTATTAAAATGTCACCCTTGGTAAGGGCATTGTAGGGCTCTTTCATCAAAATGAGGTTGGTGCTTGCCACCCACACACCCAATTGGAGTCCAGACATCTATTGATGAGAGTGCTGTGACTGCCGAGGGCTAGATTCAAGACAGATTGTCCGTGAGTGAAATTTACCACTCATCCTTTGCTGCTGCAGAAAGAGCGGCCACAGAAAGTCATTCTGTTGTTTGATTCATGAGTCTTGGGAATAGAACAAAGTGTTAGTTGTACTGTTGTGCATTAATCCCTATCGTACTTGCAAAATTAAAAGAAATTGTTTTAAATGTCTGAGACTTACTAAATGGTCAATTATTTCAACAAGGGGAGTTTGCTACTGAGATGAGATCATTATGGTCACATCAATATCGTGGATTTCTATTAAATGTTAAAAAGGAGAAAGAACAAAAAGAATTTTTAACAAATGATCCCATAGTTGACAAAAATATTAATTCATCATTGCCTAAATCAGGAAAAATTCCGCATTTTTCTTTATTCTTCTCATACTTTCCTTCCTCGTTTGCCTCATCAAAGGGAAGGTTAAAGAAAAAAAACAGAAAGTGATTCAAAGGTGAACCTTATTTTTCTTTATAAAGAAATGCCTCTTTTAAAAAAAATTTTTGTTCCTAGGTACTATGAAGTTCTTTAAGAGCACAAATTATTCTCCTTTATCACTTGAGTGGAGAGAGAGAGAGACAATACTGGTCTATGTGCATAAAGTGTCTTTTTTTGATAGGGACTGAGTGTCCTTTTTCACTGGGCATTGTGCCCAGTTCATTGTAAGTATTTATTCATTTTTTAATAAGTTGCAGCTTTTATTCCAGTCCCTTCAGAGACAATAGGACCACAAATCTTATTATCAGAATAATGCTGCTCTTCATGTAACTTAGTGTAACTTAGGGAGGGTTTCTGTAAAGCATGTTCCCGTGCTTTGGTATGCAAAATAAGACCATTCTAGATACCCATGTTCCAGGTCTACTTGTTTATAAACATCTGCCCTCTGCTTGTAAATGTCAACTCTAATGTCGTAACATAATGAAAGAAACTTCAGACTCACTTTCTCTATGCTTTCTTGAAAATACAGCTAATGTAATTTTCTTTTCTTGTGAGGAATCTTTAGAAATGTGAAGGAAAATAGCAAATGACGTGAGTTGACAAATCATTGCAAAGAAAAAAACAGAGAATTTAAAAAAATAAACTTTTAGATTTGTTTTTCAAATAAATCAGGACATGGGCCAGGAACTGTGAGTTGTTCTATCAGTTACTTACCCTCCTTGGGTCTCAGATTTATGCTCTGTGAACTCAAGTTAATAATATTTACCCTACCTACCTCACACAGTTATTAATAATAATGGTTACCATCTATTTGCTGTTGGGAAATGTAGAAAAATGAAATTCAGTAGCCAAAATGAGCAGACAGGAAATCGATTCTTGGGCTAGAGGATTAATATTAAGCTTACTCTGATCACTTTTCTTCTTTGTAGCACAGTTGGAGAAGGTTCCTTTACTATGATGCTCTTTTTTATCCAGAAAAATAAAGGAGACTTTCAGTGGTTAGCTTAGTATGTATCTATTTGCTAAGACTGTTTGTTGCTTCCTTTTTTTGTTTTGCCTTTTTTGGAAAATAAATAATGAACCAATTTGTTTCTTAGTAGTGACAAATGAACTGGCAGCTTTATCAAGTGGTAAACTGCTGTGCCTGACAAATTTCCATAAAGAAATCCAGTCCTGGGAGCCAGCGAGATTCCATCCTCCAAGTAGTTCCACCTGGAACATAACTGACGTTATGAGACACCTATCAAGAATACGCAAAGTACCATAGCTCCTGGGGGAAACTGGAAGTGTAAATGTCTCCTGATTCTTGCTGATTGTGTTTAAACACAGACTAAACTAGAAAGTGAAGAATGGGCAGGAGGGCAGAGTCCTTGCCGAGAAGGCAGGTCGCTGGGCAGGTAGGAGACTGGGTCTTCCCCTCAGGAAATTCTTATGATGTTAGGTAACCTGGGGCCTCTTAAAATTAGGGACCAAAAGTGATATTTAATTAATTTAGGGAGGACATTTACAGCTTCTTTTTCAGCTATTAGTGTATCTATGCAGGTTATGTGCTGAGAAAAAAGAGAAGGTAAGTCATATATGATATATTTAGAGAGTGGAACTTCCCTTCTCTTTCTCCCTTCACGAAGTCGTTCTCCCTCATGCTCAGTCTCTTATCAACTAGTGATTCCACTGTAATTCACTCTATAACCTCTCTCCCTTTTGTCCTCTTCTCATCAATCCATCTGCCACTGAGGCATTCTATGCTCGCATTTACATGGCATTACATAATTACAGTAGGCTGGCCTCTGTCCTCTCTCACCTCTGATTTATTCTTATGCACTCTTGACAGGTTATTTATTTATTTATTTTTTTGCAGGGACACTACTGATTTTTGTCACAAACATGCTCAAAATCCCTCAATAGCTCTCCACTTGTGTAAAGAACATGCACTCCAAAGTATTTAATTGGATATTTAAACTCCTCCGTGAAACTGGCCCCAATCTACCCATCTAAACTTTTTTGCTCATCCTCTTCATGAACACTAGGTTCCAGAGAAGTGGAGTCATGCTTGTTTTGGTTCATAATCTCACACATTTGGATTGGTCATCCTTTCATGTAGTGAGGGCTTCTGTTCCAGTTTGTTTCGCCTTATTGGAAACTAAGAAAAAGATCTCTTTCACATTTGTATTAACACTGCTCACTGTGACATAAAGACTTTTCCCTCCAGTTCCCTCTAACTCTCCACCTAATATCATCTTGCCATTTTTCAGGGCTTGGCTCAAATGCCACCTCCTCTCTGCCTTCCTTAACACTGCAACCTCCTCTGTTGAAAATAAAAGCAGTATTCTTTCCTCCAAATATCCATAGCACTTCGTGTATTTTAAAGGCAAAACATATCAATAAATTATATTTTAAAATTATATGTGCTTGCCATATTTTCTCTCAGTGAATAAACTGTTTGTGGTCAGGGTCCATCTCTGATTTATTTTGTATTCCTCTTTCAGTTTGTTACATGTAATTGACACTGGTTAAATATTTGTTGAATGGAAGAATTTCCATCTTGCTTTTCCATATTCTGATTTGGGAATACCAGAATGCATGGGTATGTATATTTCACTTTGAAAAAGCTCTATGCTTTTCAATTCTGACCTGAAACAGAAGTTAAGATGATGACATTATAGAATATTCATACACTGGTGTTTTCATAGCTCATCCCCAAAACTGTTCCTTAAATGGATTAGCTGACTTAATGGATTGCCTTCATTTTAAGGATCATTTAAACATAATCTTCCTCCCCTCAAATTATTTCAATCACTGTAAGCTTTTGCTGACCTACTTTAGAACCAGTGGGGAAAAACTCCCCAGAGCCAACATTTGTGATTACAGACTAGCTAATAGTGTTATAGTAGTTACAGGCTGCTATAGGCCATTTTCCTTACAAAATCTAAATTAAGTAAGAGGGTTCAGATTATTTCACACGTCATCTCTTGAGGTTCAAGAGGTCCCAAAAAATAACACCTCCTTTTTGCCCAAATTCTGAACTAAGGAATTAGGCAGTTGGGAGAACAGAATACTACCTTTATTACTACCGAATCTGATAACGGAGAAAGTGATTTACATCTGTAGGCAAGTGATATTCTTATAGTAGAATTCCTGATTCAGACAGACTGACTTACCTAGTCACAGGAAGTGCTGGACCTGGGCAGGCATCCACCCACGGTTAGAGCTCGGAATCTAAAATATGTGGCGCACAGAAACCAAGAAGGAAACATGTTCTCTAGAGGAAACAGCTACACTCAGAAAAGGAGAGAGAAGTGACTGGTTTGAGCCATTTCATTTCTTTCCAAACTGGGAGATCAGATGAAGTTACTCCTCCTCTGTTGGCCAAGGCTGGAGGGAAGGATTTGGGGTGACTAGTGACCTCAAATGTTACAGGTAGACGGCCATCAGCACAGGAATGACAGCACTGGGAAACCACGATCTCTCTGGCCCAACACTTGCTCCCTACATGATTATGGTAGAGTGGAGAGAATGAAAGTGTTTTGGCTTTTCTTTTTTTAAAAAAAAAAGAAAGACAAGCGTTTGATTCTCTACTTCACAATTACTGGCTTTGTGACTTTAACAAGTCACTAAACCTCTTGAAATCTTAAATTCATCAGGTGTAAAAGGAGAATAAAATAATAATAGTAAGAATGAGAAGGGATAATGTTTATGAAAGCACTTTTTAAACTGTAAAATCTTCACAAACATCAAAGAGAATATGAAAATCATGTTGGTTCTTATGTCAATTTTCTGTAGTAATTTACGTCATAAAATATTAAAAGGTTGTTGTGGACTATTTCTAGTTCTTTTGAGATTATCTGAAATAAAAGCTAGGCACTCCTTACCTATTTAATGAGACAGAGGAAAACATAAAACTAAATATACTAATCAGAACAAGTGCAAATAAATAAATTACTCTATTAAAAGATAAAAAGACTGTCAGATTACAAGAAAGCAAAGTGCAATGATATGTTGCTTTCAAGAGATAAACTATTGGGAAAAGGACTGAGAAAACAGACCAGGGAAATGCAATTTAAAAAAACATAAAATTTAACAAAGAGAGAAGTATATTTATATTAATAAAAAGTTACAATTTATAAATAAGACATAACAACTGAGAGTTTATACCAAAAACTCATAACATTCTTAGGCTATTATGGATCAAAAAAGTGGACAAAACTGAGTATAAAAAGTATTTGAAAAACAAAAATAACAGTTCGTGTACACATGGCCAAACCTTTGTGATATATCAGAAAGTACATGTTTTTTTCAAATGTTTGTTCAATGATACACTGACACTCATGTAATCTGGGAGTCTTTATCTTTTAATAGAGTAAATTATGTATATATACAGATATATATTGATATATCTGTATATATACATCTGTATATCTGTATATCTGTATATATATATACAGATATATATTGTATATATAATATATATTATATATGTATATATACAGATATATATCTGTATACATATAATATACATAATATATATGTGTATATATCTGTATATACATCATACATACATACACATATATATGTATTTCTTCATGAGAGCAACTTTCATTAAACCTTGAGAGAAGGTCAGAGGTCAGTTGCCTCCTATTTGCTCTCATAGTTGCCAGAATATTTCCCTCCTAGAAACATATATCTGTCCTGGTTATTTATTCAACAAAACTTTGTGGCTTAAAAAAATAACAATCATTTATTTTGCCCATAATCTGTGATTTGGAAAGGGCTCAGCAGGAATGGCTTATCTCTGCTCCATGTCATGGAACTCATTTCCAAGATGGTCTCACTCACATGGCTGGCAAATTGATGCTGGATGTTGGCTGGAATCTAAACTGGGACTATGGCGCAGGTCTTGGTTTTTCTCCAAATGTGTCTCTCCATAGAGCTCCTTATGCTTTTTTATGGCATCACACTTGAGTTCCCAGTGCAAGTGACCCCAGGTATAGAAGTGGAGGTTACCATTCTCTTAAGGTCTGAGCTAGAAAACTGACACAGCATAACATCCACTGTTCTCTGCCAGGCAGGCCAGCTGAGCCTACTCAGAATCAAGAGGAGGGGGAATGGATTTTCATCTATTGATAGGAAAAGTGGCAAAAAACTTGCAGCTGTTTTTAATCTATCCACTTTATTTACCCATTTCTTTGTTGTTTTTAATGTCTTAGTCTTCTCCACTAGTCCAAAAGCTTATTGAGGGCAAGCCTGTGTCTTATTTATTTCTGTATAATAATCATCTGTAACATAATAAGGGATCCATAAATATAAACATGAGTGAATTGAACGACAACAGTACCTAAAATCTTTATGCTATACTTTAGGTCCCCGTAAGAGGTGGACCAGATATCATAATATCACAGCACAATTTAGCTTGAAAAATGCCCGTTATACAATGCTCAGAGGAAGCATAGACATAACTTGCTTCCTCTGCCATAAAGTTTTTAAGTCAGATTTTTCTGCTAGAAAACAAACAAGCAAAAATATTTAAGCTGCTAAATAATCCTAAAACCTAAAGTTACCAAAAACATTAGCTTAAAAGGGAGAATGGCCTTCTTCTAACATATATTACATGTTTTGGAAAGAATGATACAGCTAACATCATACTTAATGATGAGAAATTCAAAGCTTTCCCATGAAGACAAGGGCCAGGGTAAGAATATCCCCTCTCACTACTGCTTTGCAACATCTTATTGGAAGTCCTAGCTAATGTAATAAGACAAGAAAAGGAAATAGAAGGTACACAGATTGGGAATGAAGAAAGAAAACTGTCTTTGTTTGCAGATGACATGACCATCTATGTAGAAAAGCTGAAAGAATCAACAAAAAACACCTCCTGGAACTAAAAAGTGATTATATCAAGGTTTCAAGATGCACGCTTAATATAAAAAAGTCAATCACTTTCCTGTATACCAAAAATGAACAAGTGGAATTGGAAATTAAACACACAATATAATTTATGTTGTTGTGGTCGTTAGTGTTGTCAAGTCAATTTTGACTCCTAGCAACCCTGTGTACAGCAGAGTTGAACCCTGCCCAGACTTTTTTGCCATCCTCTTACCTGCCAGTGTTATGTCAGATAATACTGTGCTGCTATTCACAGAATTTTCATGGCCAATTCTTTCAAAAATTGATGGCCAGTCCTTCTTCCTAGTCTGTTTAGTCTGGAAGCTCTGCTTAAACCTGTTCACAATGGGTGACCGTGATAGCATTTAAAATGCTATTGGCATAGCTTTCAGCATCACAGCAACATGCAGCTGTCGCTGTATGACAACCCATAGATCGGTGGTGTGGTTCCATGACTGGGAATATAGACAAATAAATGAATATCATAAAATAGAGAGCCCAGAAATAGACTCAACTGATTTTTAACAAAAGATCAAAGGCAATACAATGGAGCAAAGTAAATCTTTTCAACAAATGGTGGTGGAACTAATGGACACTCTCATGCAAAAATAAATAAATATAGATACAGACTTTACATCTTTCGCAAAAATTAACTCAAAATGAATAGACCTAAATTTAAAATGCAAAACAATAGAACTCCTAGAAGATAACATAACATAGGAGAAAACCTAGATAATTTTGGGTATGGTGATGAATTTTTAGATATAACACTAAAGACATGAAACATGAAGAAATTAATTGATAAAGAGGATTTCATTAAAATTAAAAACTTATACTCCTTGAAAGGCAATATGAATAGAAAAGGACAAGCCACAGACTGAGAGAAAATATTTGCAAAAGACACATCTGGTAAAGAACTGTTATCCAAAATATACAAAAAACTCTTAAAACTCACCGATAAGAAAACAAATAGCCCAGTTAAAAAAAAAAAAGGCCAAAGACCTTAACAGACACCTCACCAAAGAAGAGATACAGATGGCAAATAAGTATATGAAAATATGATCCGCATCATATGTCATCAGGGAAATGCAAATTAAAACAACAGTGAGATACCACTATACACTTATTAGAATGGACAAAATCTGGAACCCTGACAACACCAAATGCTAGTAAGAATGTGTAGCAACAGGAATTCTTATTCATTATTGATGGGAATGCAACATGGTACAGCCACTTTGGGAGACAGTTTGGTAGTTTCCTCCAAAATGAAGTATACTGTTACCTACGATCCAGCAATCATGCTCCTTAATATTTACTCAAAGAAGTTAAAATCTATATCCACTCAAAAACCTGCACTTGGATGTTTATAGGAACTTTATTCATAATTTCCAAATCTTGGAAGTGAACAAGATGTCCTTCATTAGGTGAATGGATAAATAAAATGTGGTATATCAAGAGAAAAATTATCCAGCACTAAAAAGAAATGGGCTATCAAGCCGTGAAAAGACATGGAGAAACCTTAAATGCATATTACCAAGTAAAAAAAGCCAATCTGAAAAAATTACTTACTATATGATTCAACTATGTGACATTCTGGAAAAGGCAGAACTATGGTGACAGTAAAAAGATCAGTGGCTTCCAGAGGTTGTGAAGAGGGGAAAGAATGGATGGATAAGCAAATCACAGAGGATTTTTAGGGCAGTGAAAATACTCTGTATGATACCATAATAATAAATAGATTTATCATATTTTATCCAAACCCATAGAGTCTGCAACACTGAAAGTGAGTCGTAATGTAAACTATGGACTTAGGATGATTATGATGTGTCACTGTAGGTTTACCAATTATTGCTAATGTACCACTCTGGTGGGGGTTGCTGATAGTGGGGAATTCTGTACACATGTGGAGACAGGAGATATATGGGATGTTTCTGTACCTTCCTCTCAATTTTGCTGTGAACTGAAAACTGCTCTAAAAAAATAAAGTATTATTAAAAAATAAGTCAATGCAATTCACTCTATTGGGAGAATCAGAAGATTCTCAGTAGATGTAGAGAAGCTATTTGACAAAATTCAGCACCCATTCATGATTAAAATAAAACAAACGTTTCAGCACACTAGGAATGGAAGGAAATTCCTTCACTTGATAAAGCCCTTCTACCAAAAACAAAACAAAAATACCCTACAACAAACATCATACTTGACAGTAAAAAGGTTGAACACTCTCCCTCTAGGATCAGGAACAAGGTAAGGACATGCATCTTTTTCACTTCTATTCAACATCATATTAAAGATCCTAGCCAGTGCAATAAAGCAACAATAAGAAATAAAAGGCCTACACATTGGAAAAGAAGAAGTACAATTGTCCTTCTTCATAGACAGCGTGATTGTGTTTGTTGTGAATTCTAAGGAATTTCCAAAAAAACTACTAGAAATATTAAGTGAATTTAGCAATGCCAAAAGATACAAGGTAAATATATGAAAATCATTAATATCTCTACCACTTATAATAACACTAAAAATGAACTACATAGAGATTAATGTAACAAAATGTTACATGTAAGACCCATACATGGAAAACTACCAAACATTGCTGAAAGAAATTAAAGAAGTTCATATAAATGGAAGGATAGACTGTGATCATAGATTGGAGGACTCAATATTGTTATAATGTCAATTCTCCCCAAACTGATCTAAAGATTTAACACAACCTCAATCAGAATGCCAGCAGGCTTATTCACAGAAATAGATTCTAAAACTTATGTGAAGACACAATAGACCTAAACTTGCTAAAAGAAGTTTTAAAAAGAACTAAGTTGTAGGGCTTATATTACCTCATTTTAAGACTTACTATAAAGCTACAATCACCCAGATAGTGCAGTATTGGGATAGGGAGAGACATGTAGATCCATAGAACAGAATAGAGAGTCCATAAATAGACCTACACATATATGGTCAATTGGTTTTCCACAAAGGTGCCAAGGTAATTCAATGGGGAAAAGATAATCTTCTCAGCAATGGAGCTGGAAAAACAGAATATCCATAAACCTTCAAACTTTTCTCATACTTCACAAAAATTACTCAAAATGGATCACAAACCTAAAATATAAAAACTAAAACTATGTAACTTCTAGAAGAAATCATAGGAGAAAACCCTCTATAATGTAGAATGAAAACACACAATCATAAAAGAAAAAGTTGAGACACTGAACTTCATAAAAATTAAAAACTTCTGTTCTTCAAAAGACACTGTTAAGAAAATGAAAAGGCAAGCTGTGGACTGGGAGAAAATATTCACGATACATATGTCTGACAAAGCACTCATATCAGACATATAAATAACTTTTACAACTCAATAATAAGACAAACAACACGATAAAAATGTGCAAAAGATTTGAACAGATACTTCACAAAATAACACATACTGGATCATTCCATTTACATGAAATTCTAGGGCAAGCAATCACAGATCAGTGGTTTCCTGGTACCAGGGATGAGGGGATTAACTACAAAGGGGCATGAGGGGACTTTTGGAGTGATGGAGATGTTCTATATCTTGCTTGTGGTGGTAGTTACATGGATGTACAATTTGTTCAAAAGTCATAAAACCGTACACTTTAAATGAGTACATTTTATTGTATATAAACTATACCTAATTAAATTTATTTTAAAAATATAAAAATAAAAAAAGAAGAAAATGATAGTGTATTCTTCTCTGCCAAGTCTGTTTAAGGACTTGCAGGACTTATTATCTTTTGTCTTATATAGAAAACAGGATGCGTTATATTCTGCCTTGTGGAATAAATGATGCATGTTGAAATTACCTAAAGTTTTAAAGGTAAAATCATTGATAACTGCTCATTGAGGAGTTTTAGACCATCTCATTCTGCTTAACATTTTCTGCTCTGCATTTAATATTTACTTTGTCAGTTTTTTTTTTCCTATGTTTGCCCTGTGTTATGGGCTAAATTATGCTCGCCCCCCAAAAAAGCCACATGGTGAAGTTCTACCTTCAGTACCTCAGAATGTGACTGTATTTGGAGAAACCGTCTTTAAAGAGGTAATTAAGTTAAAATGAAGTCACTAGGATAGGCTCCAATCCAATATGACATCGTCTGTGTCTTTATAAGAAGAAGAAATTTGAACACAGATGATGGTTACAGAGGGAAGACAATGTAAAGACACAGGGAGAAAACGGTTGTCTACAAGACAAGGAGAGAGGCCTCAGAAGGAACCAACCCTGCCGACATCTTGATCTTGAACTTAGAGTCTCCATAACTGTGAGAAAATAAATGTCTGTTGTTTAAGCCACCCAGTCTGTGGTACTTTGTTATGGTGATCTTTACAAACTAATACACCCTATCCTTATAGTTAAAGTCAATAAAAGTTGAACCATCCTTCATTAAATAAGCAGAACTTTATTGTGTTTTCCTATTAATTTGATTCTTCAGTTTATTCCCCAAATGCCTCTGAAGGGGAAGGAATGCACACTAAGAAACATTTACATTCTCAATTTTACACATAAGTGAGCCTAGCTTTATCTTTAGTTTCTATTTTCAGTGTCACTATTCATGTCAATTATGACAGTAGTTTGAAGAGTGTGTCTAATAATATTCAAGCAACCGGTTGCGGAAGAAACCCGCAACCTCTCTATTCAACATTCTCAGAACTTCTTTGTCTTTAGTCTAGTGGTTGACACACCTGGATCAATAACAGAACATTATTTAGTGTCCCTTTAACATTAAAGAGACAATTCTTGGACAGTCTCTAGCAGTACTGATCTGCCACTGACCACGGAAGGTGATGAGCGACTCATTCGTAGACTCAGCCATACTGTGGAATGGAAACTTGGTTTCACTGCTCTTCCCAGTCTGAGAACATATCAGTTAGTTTTGTTGAAAAACAAAACATCCCAAAGCCTAGTCGCTTCAGCAAATAAGCATTTAGCTCATAGTTCTGGGTTGGACTCAGTTGAGTGGTTCTTCTAGCCTGGACTGAACTCCTTTATGGATCTAAGGTCAGCTGTCAGGTCGGTTGCGGGCTGGCTAGTAGAGGTCATCGTCAAATGAAACAACTGGCCTCGCATCCTCAACAGGTCAACCTCACCTGCTCATGTGGCAGAAGTGAGTTTCCAAGAGAGGAAGGGAAATGTACACACCTCTTGAGAATGTATCTCAGAACTTGAACAACAGACCAGACCACATTTAAGGCATGATAAAAGAGACTCCACTTCTTGATGGAGAGAAGGCAGGGGACTCTGTAGAGTCACATCACGAAGGGTATGGATGCAGGATGGTAATGTATTCTGTCCATTTTTGCAATCTCCTACAGAGAGTAGAAAATATCCCTTATCTGAATTGCAAGGATAGTTTACTGTCATTTTTTGATTCAAAAAAATGAATAAGATTTTTTTTGGAAAGAAAATAATTGTTCACATTTCATAAAGAGTCACAATGCCCCTTTCAGACAATCAGATCAAAACCTGGTGTTACAACTAAATGTTATCCTGGTTTTTTGGATGATCCGATCTGTGTTTCTAGCTTCTTGAGGTAACAATAACCACAGCTGACACTAATTGTGTGCTATGTGCCGGGCACTGAGCTCAGTATTTTGCAACATTAGCTCATTTAAAATGGTCACTCTCTCTGGGGCGGCTCTAAGCGGTGGATTCTATGACAACCCTCTCACTGCCAGTGGGATTCTTCCTGCTGCGCCCAGCAATCTGGGTGAGCTGTCTTGGATGACAACATCGTAGATAACCACTGAGGTGTTTTGTCAGCCTAGCTGCCTCACAAAACTGACTCTATTTAAATTGTCAGTTTTGCCTGGATGAGACATCAGAAGCTCATTAAAAAATATTCCCACCTTTTCCTGGTGTTTGCTCTCTGTAATTGATGTAGTTGACTTTTAGCACATTGGGTAGAGCTAGAAGTTCAGTTGTTTATTTTTTCTCTTCCTCCTTAGTCCACGGCAGAATGTTACACTCAGAAAGCAGTGAGAATAATGACACCTTAGCTACTTTCTATTAATTAGTAATTCAGTTTTCTATTTGAGACAAATCGCCATGGTTAGATGTGTAGTGTGGCAGGAATAATTACCAGAAGACCTACTTTTAAAATTTTCAGAGGGTGATTCTGATTTATACACTAGGATGCTACATGCAAGATATTGAGTGACTGCTTCAAAACCATAGATGGCATCCTGGCACTTCCTCAGTCACTGGTAACTCACATAGCTGAAAGTGGGTGGTTGATAGAGACCCAGTGAGCAAAAAAAATCAAAGAGTGGTAATACTGGCTGAAATTTTTTGTGTGTCACTGTAACTGAACAATTGGCTACATTCAATTTCCCTGCATATTCAGCATCCATTTAAAACATTTAGTAGTTTAAGGGTGGCAGCAGAGTAAGAAGATCAAGGTAAACATTGAGCTACTGCTCACTAAGTGTTATGCCATATCTTGGCTGCAGAATTACCAAGATGATACTAGCTATTCTGATAAGGCTTGGCGACATAGCCTTTGGTCTCAGCAATACTGAGAACCTCATATCAAATTGTTCATAACAATTTACGTTTGAATAACACTTAGTAATATACAAGAACCTCATATATATTATCTGCTTTTATCCTCACAACCACCACCTGGGGTAGATAGTCAGTTATAAACTCCCACTTTAGCAACAAGAAAACTAAGATCAGATAGTGACTTTCTGCCATCCCAAGATGGACATGTAGCAGGATAGTACAGTGGCTAGGGCACAGAAACTGGAATCATTCTGCTGGCATTCAACTAGAGGATTTGCCCTTACAAGCTGTGCGAGTTATTTGATCTCCCTCTGCCTCAATTTCTTCAACTATAAAATAGAAAGAGTAATAGTCCCTTACTAATGAGATTGTTCTGTGGATTAAATGAGTTATCACATCTAAAGCACTTAGAACCATAGCACACAGTTAATTCAATAAAAGTGTTAGCTATCATGATAATTCTTTCTAAGTGATTTTCTGTTCTCCCCCTGAATCAGGGCCCATGCACTTTTTATAAACACATTTGCTCAAAACAATGCCTAATGGTGATTAATCATTGAATAATTCATCAATGCTCTCTCACAAGAAAATGACTCAAAACAGGAGACGACAAACTGGGGACACACAGATATCTTTTGTTTGGGCCATAGATATTAAAAAATTAATTGCCAGTATTTAAATATTCGTAGATTTACAAGAAACATACATACATCTGGCTTTGCATAAAAATCCTAAGAGCTAGCAATACAAAACCACATTCAGCTTGAACTGAATTGCAGTTTCTCATCCCCCAATCTTTCCTAAGGACAAGCGTTTTCTACTCTGATCTCCCCTGCCATTTGGTTACTTCTTGCCCAGTTCACCCACATTGACATTAACAGCTTGGCCCCTGTAGCATTTTGAATTTGTAACTTTTTCTCTAGAAAATAGAATATACAGGAACCACATTTTGATGATGAAAATCTAGAGAAAGGAGCAAACAGTTGTGAAGCTTAGACCATGGTCTTCGGGAAGAATCAAGGCATTGAACCTTAGAGCTCCTTCCTAGACTTCCAAGCTATCCTTTGTTTGATTTCTATAGGACCAAATTTAGTCTTTAATTTTTGACCTAATTTCGTTGTGGTTCTCGTCAGTATTTCTCCTTGCAATTGCGATGACAGAGAGCAAGGTTTTAGGAATAGAATCATAAGTAAAATTGCAACTGCATGTACTGTCGTCCCCTGAGGTCCTGCTTAGTCACTACACAGTTATCAGTGACATCTGTCATTAGCCTCTGCACTGGTGATCCATACGGTAAAGAACTCAAAACTTTATTTTTGGTCCAGCTCTGACCTCAAATGTCAAGTCATGTCCCACTTCATAAATATAAGCTTTTTGAAAACTCCAGCCAATTGCTATTTTTATCATTGCTTTTTTTTTTAATAAGGCTTTTAAAGAAATATGATCTCTAACAGGTAATTGGATGTAATGACAAACAATGTATACAAGATAGAAATGATTTCAATAGAGATCCTTGGCTCTCATTTATTTAAGTTTCCTTCTTCATCTGTGTTACCTAAATAGAAATTTGGGAACAACCTTCTAAATGCCCTGCAGGTGAGTCCATCATGGGTAGAGGAACTCACTTACTGACAATCATATGAGCAAGTCTGTCACATTTAATTCTTACTCAAGAGAAGAACTTTCTAATAACCCAACTTTCTAATGACCTACTGGACGTGAAGTTTGCACATGGATATATCACTTTCATCTACACTTGAGTTTTTCAGAATTAAAAACCTGTGTACTCATCCCTAAGAGGATTCTGGCTTCTATGAATCACAGAATGGGCTAACAATTCTCCTAGTCACCACAAGTCATTCTAAATTCTTTCCTCTAATTTTCAGCACATGGTTGAGTCCTACAAGTTCAGTCTCTAAAATGTATATTTTATTTATGCCCAATACTCCAAGTTCTAGTTCAGAATCTCTTCTCTCTTACATAAATTGTGATATGCCAGCCTATTTTTCTGTTTCAACTATCTTTGCTCTTCAATCCATCAGAGCTTATCTGCCAGAGATGTCATCCTGAAATGCAGATAATAGTCATTCTGTAGAAAACCTTCAGTGGTTTCTTGTTACCCATGACATAAAACCAAATCTTAGCATGACAGTCGAAAGTTTTTAGATCTGGTCCTACTTTATTTGCCCAGCTTCATGTTCTATTTCTTTCATTTACTTATCATTTAACAAATGTTAACTAGACTTATTGTGGCAATCATTTCACAATATGTACAAATATTGCATTGTATGCTGTACACCTGAAACTTATATAATGTTATATGTCAATTATATCTCAAAACAAAGTTTATTGACCATGTACTACGTGTCAGGCACTGTTCTAGATATCTGGGATAAAATAAATAACAAAACAGACAAAAATCCCTGTCCTCATGGAGTTTATAGGTAGCAAACTATGGCTATGTGTCACCTGTTTTGTAAATAAAGTCTTGCTGGAACACAGCTATGCCCATTATTTTTGCATTGTGTATGCTGCTTTCCCGCCGTGACTGCAGAGTTGAGTGGTTGCAATAGAGGCCATGTGGCTGGAGAGCCTAAAATATTCACTATAGGGCCGTTTACAGAGAAGATTTTTTGACTGTGATTTCTTTTTTTTTTTTTTTGCTGGTACCAGAAAATTTTACTTGCGGGGGGGGGGGTGAAAGGGATGATTTGGTACATGTGTGTGGTGATGGGTTGTGATTGGTATTCTGGTGGTGAACGTGATGTGGTCCATGCGGAGATAGAAGTACAATGATGTACACCTGAAATTTTTACCATGTGACTGTGATTTCAATGCATGCAGACAGGCTGAGGGATAGCCACACTGCTCTAACTCTGTGTCCAGCACTACCCTGTTTTTCCATCTCTTTAGTCTCTCATTTATCTTGTGATATCAGAAATTATTTACTTATTTCCCTTCTAGATATGGGGTTCTGGGATCACAGACCATATCTTTCTGCGTCCTCTACCTCTAATAGATGAGTGTATCATCTGTAGAAATCAAGTACTCAAAATTTCCCAGGGGGAACCAAGAATTTCTCTGCTATCACTTGAAGTTAATCTAATTATTATTACTATTTTTTTTGTACACTCTATTTCTCTGGCCACAATACTGTACCTAAATGTGACTGTGTGATGCCCGAGCCTAGGACACTAATTGCAGATCTCTTCTTAGTCTGATCTCACTTTGGCTTCGGGACTCTGCAAAACCCTCCATGCCCTTCACACGGATTGACGGATGCCACCACCCCCGCGGAGGGATCAAGAGGACCTCTTTGCTCCCTGCGCTGGTGCAAACACACTTCTATCATTATAGGTTATTTACTTTTAGTATTTTCTAATCAATTGACTCAGCAATGAGCGCATTTATTTCTTCATGCCTGATATGACTGTTAGATGAAAGCAAAACTAGGCCTTGGATTCTGGAAGATAAAAATACTGGTCAAATTAGTGTAGCAGCTGTGTGCTCCTTGTCAGAGCGCCTTTCCATTTCTAAGAGATTCAAGTTTTTGTTTCACGAAAGAACAAGTTCCTACTTGCTTTAATGACCCTGGAGAAAAGCTTCCTTGAAAGTATAACTTGTAGGATTTATAGAAGGCAAAGCAAACGCCAAAGACGTCATTTAATTATTTTTCCTTTCCTAGAAAAACAAAGGAAATTTGAAGGCTATTAACTTAGCTTCGCAAATGGTTTTCAAATAACGTGTGATGCACAAAAATGCCCTGGGAGCAATCGAAGTGTGTGTTGGTATTGTTATTGCTTAGGGCTCTGCCCCTGCCCCATCGAGCTATTGCCACCTCTCTCAGCTGCTTCCCATAGCTTGATGTTATGAAAACACAGACTTTTGGCTGCAGCAAACATACGGAAGAGTTCCCACAGAGGCAATGGTCCATGGCAACCTTCGGATTATCTGTAGCAGGATTTTTCTGTTTTCTGGAATGCTTACAAGTTTCTTACAAGCAATTACACTGACTCTACAGTGATCCAAATTGCCTCTTAAAACAGCTGTAACAACCAAACCAAGAGCTATCATCTGATAATTTTGGCTACAGAGACATAGATTTCCATGAAAATGAATCCAGCAAGTAACACAATTGAGAAGTTAAATGATATGTTTGCTACAGTTTTCAAATTGATATCTTGTAGTAGTGGAACACAGTGACAAGGGTTGATTTTCATATGTAGCCATAACTTCTTTAAAGTATTTTCTAAGCTAGTCATCTTTTGCACATGATATATCATGTAAGTATAAAAGAGGAGGCATTTGTGTTCTCACAGAATTTTAACTTCTAACTTTTATAACTTAACAGCTTTTGTTGCAAATATAACAGAAGAAAATAGATATTATTTAATTTATCACCTAGAGGGTTATATGGACCTCAATCCTGCTGGGCATAGAATACAGTTTAGTGCCTCACTTACAACATGAATATTACAGACAATCCCATGTGCAGTTGTTGTAATTGCTCCCAACTGTTTTGCTAATACTGTTTCTTTCATATTTATTTTCCAATTTAACTTGAATCTCTTATAGTATACTAATATTATTGTTTCTTTCATTTTTAAATCCTAACCTAACTGAATCTTTGTATAGTATACCTTTCTCTTCCCCCTTGGCCTTGTTATAGGTTTACTTGTGTCCCCTCAAAAAAACATGTTGATGTCCTAACCCCCCATATGTTGGAATGTGAGGTTATTTGGAAGTAGGATTGTTGCAGATATAATTAGTTTAGCTGAGGTCTTACTAGAGTAAGATGAGCTTTTAATCCAGTATGACTGACATCCTTATTAAAAGAAGGCCATGGGAAGAGATAGACACAGGAAGGATGTCGTGTGAAGATGGAGTTATGCAAGGACAAGCCAAAGAATGCCAAAGATCGCCAGCAAACCACAGAAACTAGGAAGAGGAAATGAAGGATTCCCTTACAGGTTTCACAGGGACCATGGCCCTGCCAACACCTTGATTTCAGATTTCTAGTCTCCAGAACTTTCACAAAGTAAATTTATGTTGTTTTAAGTCACCTCATGTGTGGTACTTCATTACCGCAGTCCTAGGAAACTGGTATAGGCCCCTAAGCGTGGACTCCCTGTTTTGTTCTTCCGTTGGACTCTCTTCCATTGGGCTCCAGATCCACTCTGTGCTCTGCCGCGGGAGACTGACAAAAAGCAACTACATTCAACTGCCCTCTGATTTCCAACTGGGTTTGGCCAATGAGAAGTCCAGGCAGGAGATTAGAAGGAAGGAGAAAATTGAGGTCAGGATATTTATTACCCAAGTTCTCTGGCTGTGTGTTTTCTTGAGCTTGCTTTGTCTCTTGATTCAGAACCATGAGCACAAAAAGTGATTTGAGAGCCTGTTTTTCAGTTCTCCAATGATGGTACATAACTAGTGCCTTCCTTAATACATTACACATGATTGATGAAAGAATTAATTGAGAGGCTTAATTCATTCAATACCCAATCTCTTCTCAAAGTGACTTCTCTACACTTGTCTCTTATTCCAGGTTGCCTCCAGGTTCCAGTTACTGCCCCTCTCCTAGGCTTAGGGATCTGCTGCTCTGCTGGTATTAGCCCTGTGCTACTGCACTAACCATTGTGATTCCCCTGCACCCACTCACATCCTTGTAAATAGATCTTTAAGTAAATATTACTTAATTTATACAACTTGAGTTAGGATAGCTCCATTTCCTTTTGAGATCCTACCATCACATTGTCTCCGCATCAGAGACATAATTAAAACAAGTCCACCATTTAACATCTCTTCAGTTTCTTCTCATGAGCTTTTTTTCCCACCTATAGCCTTCTGTCAAATTTGGCAATTGCTGCTTGAGAAGGAGATATCAGGCCAACTTCCCCTGAAGTCTAGTCTGAGAGAGGATCTGAGCAAAGTAAGAGATAAAGATTGGCTGCTAGGTCACACTGGAGAGGGAGGTGCTACCAACAGCTGAGACCACAGAAAGAGTAAGAGCAGAGGCCACTCCAGCAACTGATGGACAAATCCTATTGACTGAAGTAAAAGGTGAGTGGATGATGGCATTGAGGTATGGATCAATTACACAGGGATACAGGAAGCAGAGTCTATATTGGCTGAGAAAACCAGGAAATGTGCTGTTAGATAAGGAGATTTAGGTCCTCTGTTTGTGTATATATTTAGTAAATATGAGTTGCCTTTCTCCTCTAATTCCTAAGGGAAGAATAGAAGCAACTTCTGAAATGTTGTATTATTTAAGGATTAGCCCAATTCTTGTTGCTCTTAGTAAACTTTACACTCCTCTCTCATTTTTAGAATTAGTCTCTTTTCCCATACTCTCATAATATGAGCAATTTTATTTACTGTGAGTTAATAGCAATTATATTATATCACATTATGATGTATTTATTTAGAGTGGTTTCTGGGAGTTAGCATAAGTACAACCTAAGATCAATGTCGTGAAGAGAGATACGTGGATCAAAGTGAGTTTCTGAAGTTGTCCAATGATCACATTTTGTTCATTATAGTTAAGTGTGCTTTATTCACTCATTCAACACATTTTTTCACAACAGTGTTGGAGTCATCCTTTACTCACCTCTTTTCCTCAGGTCTGACATTGGCTGCTTTTGCTTTCTGGAATACTCTGCCTTCCATATATCCTCATGGCTCACTCCTTCACCACTTCCAAGACTACTCAAATGTCATTTTCTCAAGAAAGCCTATCTACATCATACCTACTTAAAATCACAACACATTCCTTTCTCTAAGCCTAGGCACTCTTTTACTTTTTCTTTTCTCTCATAGAAATTATCATCATGTAACATATTTAATTTTTGTATTTATTACTTTTATAACTTTTTGTATATCTTTCTCCTACAGAATGCAAGCACCATGAAGGAAAGGATCTTTGATTATTTTGTGCACTGGTGTGTTCTAAGTGCCCCAAATAGTGCCCAGGATACAGTAGACGCTGAAGAAATATTTTTGAATAAACGTCTGGAATCAACAGACTTGACCACTGCAATACTACCTTGCTTCAGGCCGGCCCCGTGGCTTAGCGGTTAAGTGTGTGCGCTCGGCTACTGACGGCCCCGGTTCAGATCCGAGGCGCGCACAGACGCACCACTTCTCCGACCATGCTGAGGCCACGTCCCACATACAGCAACTAGAAGGATGTGCAGCTATGACATACAACTATCTACTGGGGCTTTGGGAGAAAAAATAAATAAATAAAATTAAAAAAAAAAATACTACCTCACTTCAAGGTCCAACTATGGATGAGTTGGCCTCTCTCTACAGATGGGCGGGGAAGCAGCTCTGTGGCCAGGCAGAGACATGCCTTCTAAAGGAAACCGTGAAAATGGTCCTGGGCCTGCAACTCTGAAAGTGGTCCCCTCTATGAACAATTGTAAAGTGTTTTTTTTTTTCCTTCTATTGTCATTCTCTTAAGTAATCCATGACATTCTAATCAAGTCTAATTAAAAATTTAAAGCTGGTCTTTGATGGACTAGGACAAATTAAGAGATGGTCAATTCCATGCTGGGGATGGAGATGATAGATAACAAAGGGGACTAAGGTTCTGCTAATCTTGCAAGTAAGGGCTCAAAGCCATTAAACCTTGGATCATCAAATAAATGTTATCTTACCTGTTCTTCTGGAATGGCAAAGCCCATACTGGTTGCTGATGCACACGTACACACACGCACACATATAATTAATATAATATATTAATATATAATAAGCATATTAATATAATCATGAAATTAAATATGCAATATAATTAGATTATGGTATATTAATATATTGATGTAATTTATATATAATATTATATGTATAATTTTATAACTAGACTATGATACTTTAGAATTCAAAGACCATGCCTTACTTATCAATTTAGTCTACAGTGCATTGCATGGTAGATCTTCTGTATTTGAACTCAATTTAAATTAGTAGACACTCTGAAGATACTTTGAGAGCAAAAACTTTTCTGAGTTCATTTGAAGAGTCAACTAAGTGCATATAGCAATTTTTATCTCGCAAAATTAATTCAAGCAATAATGGGTAGGTATTTAATATTTATGAAGAAAAGACTTAACCAATTTATGAAGTATGAGTCTAAGAAAATTATTCATAAGAATTAGTGGGAGAAAAGGAATTTTTGTGTCTTAACAGCAAATATTATTATATGTTACAATTTGACCTTCTTTTTAAATTAAAAATAAAATATCAACCTAAGCTTGATCAAGAAGTGATCAAGAAGATGCTTGCTAATGGGTGAAAGTAACTTGTAATAAGTAACTATAATTGATATAAAAATTATCAAAAGTACAATGAGCAATAGAGCATGTCTGTGGAGGTGGTTCCAAGCTGGAGGAAACAAGTTAATGAGACTCTCAGTTAATATCCAGGTAAAAACTTTGGAACCTCTGAAAAGGAGCACCAAAACTTTCAAAGAATGACATTCAGAACATCTGGAGAAAAAGGAGTAATAAGAACAGAGAGTGCAAATGTACAGGCATATACATATTTCAGAAATATAAGCAGAAAGCATTATTCAATGTTAATCATGGAAAAGGAAGGCGAGGTGAGTGAGGAAATTGTGATTTATAGGATGCTTGTTTGGTGCCAGATGCTGTAAAAATTACTTTAGTTGTACTATTTTTTCGTAAGATAGTTTATGAGATCTCTATTCTACCCAAGAAGGGGACAGAAGGATATACATAGTAGTTATATTAAAAGTTCAATGCTGGCTCCTCATTCAAGAATGACAGAGGGAAGAAAGAAGAGATAAACATCTAGAAAAGCATGCGTGACCAGCACTAGCTTCTTGGGCATGCAAACTATGTAGTGGCATGGACCTCTGCTCTAAGAAGGGGACCCACACTTGGATTAATGCTCTTCTGTCACTGTATTGAAATTCTTAATAATTTTATCTTTGAACTTGTGTTTTATGAGTGAAGTTCTATGGGACAATGAACATGCAGGTGAGCAGAGGAGATATGCCAGGTGTCAGCGTATGGACTGTGCAGCTGACCTTGCCATCCAGCAGGTCAACACAAACCTGGGACAGTCTGGTGCATGACAAGGACATGAGAAGGGGGAAATGGGAAGAGCCTGGGCCCAGATTGGCAGTGGTGATGGTGACAGTAGAAGTACCAGCTGCAACATTAGCAGTCACCGTCTCGGGAGAGAGAGGAGGGGTGCCAGATGGGCGCGGCACTAGGACCCACGATGAGACATAGTTTTGCTCTTTACCACTAGAGTTCATCCCTGAGGCACATATATTAACTCTTTGGTTTGAGTGCCGGGAAAGGATCTACCAGTGCTCAGCCAGTATACTCCGTCATTAAACTATCACAAAATAAAAGTGTACACGTGGAGTCATTCATTGAAAATTGTGGAAGGAGGATCTCCCAATATCTTCTCTACAAAAGCCATGAGGAAATTTGAAAAAAAGTAGTCAGAATCAACTTTTTCAGAACTCTGGAAATTAATCAAAGGCCTATAGAAATCTGGGGAGCATTTATTCAAGAAAAATGGCTGAATCTTGGTAAGAACAATTGGTAGTGTGGCATTTTAATTTGCCCTAGTCCCACATTTGTGGTGAAAATCAGTAGACCGACAGCCACCAGAGGGAGTAGAATGTGGCTCATTCCCAGGAAATTATCATTATTTGACCTATCTGGTAGTTCTGTGAAGACTCCACTTGCAAAGCTCTCTGTTTTTCACTTGACTCACAGCTCTTCCAGTGACACAATTCTTTTCGCTGGAGGCAAATGTCAGAAAAAAACAAAACATAAAGGGGCCGGCCCGGTGGCGTAAGCAGTTAAGTGTTCGAGCTCCGCTGTGGCGGCCCAGGCTTTGCCAGTTCGGATCCCGGGTGCGCACTGACGCACTGCTTCTTAAGCCATGCTGTGGCGGCATCCCATATAAAGTAGAGGAAGATGGGCACAGATGTTAGCCCAGGGTCAATCTTCCTCAGCAAAAAAAGAGGAGGATTGGCATCGGATGTCAGCTCAGGGCTCGTCTTCCTCACAAAAAAAAAAAATCCCAGGCAGTTGATTAACGGCCTAGCTGTCTGAGGCGGTAAATAGTTGAGGCAAGCAAATGAATGAAAAAGCTTAAAAGGAAAAATTGGGAATTGCGACGTCCATGGGGGCTTTGACAGGCTCTGAAATATTCCTGGGAATCTAGAAGGCCGTGTGCATGTCCAGACTGTGCTCATGCACAGGGCAGTGCACATGCTAGGAAAAGTTCTGAGAAGTTTCAAGCTCCCGCCTCTGGTTGATCTTGAAAATATGCAAGCAGGAAGCCAAGGATAAGGTAGAGATGTAAACCTCCCCTCTAAGCATTGAAGACATGCTCCAACACCCACCCAGAGCCACTTTGTAATAATAGGAGACTTATTGGTTAGAAGCATTTAAGGAAATCTCTGTCCAACCATTAACCGACCACTAAGCTAACTAAGCAGAGATTCAGTGGCCACACATGACAAAGAATACAGACTTAAGAATTAGTTTATAAAAGTCTCAAAACAAGAAGACAATAACAACCACATATAACAGCAAAAACAAAAAATTGTGGGGAGATGTGAGAATTTGATTTCCAGATTTGTCACATTATGTTATTTAAAATATTCAGTTTTAGATTAAAAATCTGAGGCATGCAAAGAAACAAAAAAGTATGGGCCACACATGGGAAAAGAAACAACCAATAGACACTGTCCTTGAGAAAGCCTGTATGTTGCACTTATTAGACAAAGACTGTCAGCTATTTTCCGTAGCTCAAAATGCTAAAGTAAATCATGTCTAAAAAACCAAAGGAAAGTATGAGAATGATGTTTCACCAAAGAGAGAATGTAAATAAAGAGACAGAAAATTTAAAAAGAGAGCAACATAAAAATTCTGGAGTTGAAAGTTGAAATAATCGAAATGAAAGATCCATTAGAGAGACTCAACAGTAGATTTCATCAAAAGAAGAAAAAATCAACAAACCTGATGGTAGCTCCAAACAGCTGGAGATTATCCAGTCTGAGGCACAAAGGAAAAAGAAAGAAGAAAAATAAACGGAGCCCAGGGACCAGTGGGGCACAATCAAATATACCAACATTTTGCATAATGAGAGTTACAGGAAGAAAGGAAAAAGAGAAAAGGTCAAAAAGAATATTTGAGAATTAGCAGCAGAAACTTCCCAAATTTGATGAAAAATATTAATCTAAAAATCCAAAAAGCTCAATAAACTCCAGGTAGAATAAATTCAAAGAGATCTACATCTAGACATTTCATAATCCAACCTTTGAAAGCCAAAAACAGAGACTCTTGAAAGCAGTAAGAGAGAAGCGACTCATCACGTACAAGAAACCATCAATAAGATAACAACTGGCTGCTCATCAGAAACCATGGGGCCAGTAGACATTGGGATGATGTATTTAAAAAACTGAAAAAAAAAAAAGTGAAACAAGTTCTGTATTCAGCAAAATTATACTTCAAAAAATGAGTTGAAATTAAGACGTTTTCTGATACACAAGAACAGAATGCATAGCTAGGAGACATGGCCTAGGAGAAATACAAAAAGGGGTGCTTAAGGTACAAACAAAAGGACGCTAGATAGCAGCACAAATCTATGAGAAGAAATAAATAGCACCAGCAGAGGTTACTAATAAATAAATATAAAGGATAGTAAAAATATATTTTATGATGGTTACATGTTTATTCCTCCTCTCTGAGTTTTTAAAAAACTACATGAAACAATAATTCCAAGTCCATGTTGATGGTAATTTGATATAAAAAGGTGTAATTTATATGACAATAACAACACAAAGGAACATGGAAAGACCAGAGCTATATAGAAGCATAAATTTTATATACTATTGGAATTAAAGTCGGTATTAATCCGAGCTAGAGTGTCTTAGGTTAAGAAGTTAATTATAATTCCCAGGAAAATAACTAACAGAATAGCTCAAAAATAAGTAGAAATAGAAATAACAAGGAATTTAAAATGGTACAATATAAAATATATATTTAACAGAAATGATGCAATAATGAAGGAAAGGAGACAAAAAGAAATGACATATAGAAAACAAATAGCAAGATGGCAGACGTAAAGTCTACCATTAGCAACTATATTAAGTGAAATGGATTAATGGATTAAATACTTCAATAACAGGCAAAAACTGGGAGAATGTGCAAAAAAAAGCATCATCCAGCTATGCTGTTTAGTAGATGCAGTTTAGAATCAAAGAAACATTTAAATAAGTTGAAAGAAAAGGAATATCGAAATGTTCAACATTATTTTGAATTGTCTATTTCTCCCTTCACATCTGCCAGTGTTTACCTCATATATGTTTCTATCATTAGGTGCCTGTGTGATTCAGGATTCTCCAGAGAAATAAAACCAATAGGAGATATATATATCTATGTATATAGGTGTATATATCAACATATATATATGACATTATATTTTATATATGATATATAGATTATATATATATATATATCAACAAAGATAAACAAGTAAATAGAAGAATTGAACAATATATAAACCAACTAGACCTAACAGACATGTCTAGATTATATATAGAGAGGGGAGATTTATTATAAGAACTTAAAAGAAATGTAGGTGTAAATCTCCATGATCTTTAATTAGGCAATATATCATCTCAGATATGACTCCAAAAGCGTGAGCAACCAAAGAAAAAAATAGATCAATTGGATTTCATCAAAATTAAAAACTCCTGTACTTCAAAGGACACTATCAAGAAAGTGAAAAGATAATCCCCAGAATGGGAGGGAAAAAAATGCAAATAATTCATTCTATAATGGTCTAGTACCTAGAATATATAAAAATCTCTTACAACTCAATAAGGAAAGAACAAATAATCCAATTAAAAATGGGTAAAGTAGCTGAATAGACATTTCTCCAAAGAAGATATACAAATGGTCAATATGCTCATGAAAAGATGTTGAACCTCATTAGTCCTTAGGGAAATGCAAATCAAAACCACAATGAGATCCACTTTACACTCACTAGGATGGCTATAATAAATACAGAAAATAACAAGTGTTAACAAGGATGTGGATAAATGGAACCTATATTGCTGGTGGAAATGTAAAATAGTGTAGTCTCTTTGGAAAACAGTTTGGATATTCCTCAAAAGTTAAGTATAGTTACTATATGACCTGGTAATTCCACTCCTAGGTATATATGCAAGAGAGTAGTAAGCATATGTTCACAACAAAATTTGTACATGAACATTTATGACAATATTATTCATAGTAGCCAAAAAGTGGAAACGATCTAAGTGTCCATTAACTCATGAATGGATAAACAAAATGTGGTATATCTATACAATGGAATACTATTCGGTCATTAAAAACAACAAAGAAATGTTGATACATGACACAGCATGGATGGACCTTGAAAATATTATACTAAGTGAATGAAGCTAGACCTCATATTTTATGATCCCATTTAAATAAATGCCAAGAATAGGTAAATCCATGAGACAGAATGTAGATTTGTGGTCACCAGAGACTAGGGGGTGTGCAGAATGGGAAGAGAACACTGATGGGAAATGAACACTAATGGTATGGGGAAATGTTGAGAAATTAGTAGTGAAGGTTGCAAAACCCTGAAAGTATATGAAAACCCACTGAATTGTACACTTTAAAAGAATTAATTTTATGACCTATGAATTTTATCTCAATAAAAAAGAATAAAGTTTATACATGACGTTTCAATAAAGTATATGAAGGAGTTATTAGAATTCAAAGAATTCAAAATCTCTCTCATATGAAGCTTTGGATTGACCAATTATTAATAAGGAAGATGATTCTAAAATTAATATTTCTTTATAATTAAAGATATAGCAATAAAATGCATAAAAAGGCATTCTGAATTACGCACAATACATTGAGTCACAAGTTATCAGACAAGTTACCGGAAATGTCTGGGGAAATATCAAAATTCCATTGCATAAACTCACTTGAAAATTAATCTCACACTTAACGTGAAACTGATTTGTATGAAGAGTTAACATTTTAGAAACATCGTTCTGTAGAATTGTAAGCTCCAGATGAACTAAAATTTGTATTTTGAAATAATTTATCAGAAATGTATCCCTATGTTGTCATAGTCTATGAAATATTCTTAACAGCTCCAGTAATGGCTACATCAACAGAAAGAGCCCTTCTCAAAATTTAAAATTTTCAATCATTACATGTAATTTTGCCTTTGCCAAAACCTACTGACGTTGCTTTCACTTACGTATGAAAGAGTTTCTGATACACATTTTCAGCAACTAGCTTCTCTGTTCACAGTAGAATCTCCTGTACAGCATTAAGAAGGTAGTTCCCAAATTTGTACTTAGATAACATAGTTAAAAAAAGAAACATAAATAAAATGAGAGCCAGGGACCTCTATGAAAAACAGTTCTATCTTGCATATTTCATCAATACCAATTACCTGTCAGATATCCAATTTCTTTAAAGACCTTGTGAAGTGATAGTGATAAAAGTAGCAATTGGCTGGAGATTTCGTGATGTTGCCAAAAGTATAAGTCTTGACGACCCAATAAATACATTTGCAGAAAAGCAAGCCAGAAAAAATCTTAAGATTAATTAAGGTATAACCTTAATAAAGTATTTTTGTATTATATAAAATTATGACAATTTTTTTTTTACAATTTGTACTCATGTATCACTATTCTTTATTATGTTTTGTAAGTAATAAAATATTTTTAAAGAAAAAATCTGTACATTTTAACATCTTTAATTGCATTTTTTCCTCCTGACTTTTGAACAAGGGGCCCCAGATTTCCATCTTGCCCTGGGCCTGGCAAATTATATAGCTGGTCCTGGCTGTGAAGTATAAAATTTAGAATCTAGACTTAAAATAGTAGGGCACCCATTTTAAGTTAAAAAATTATATTTTTGAAGAAATAAAAATGCCATAAATGTACAGATAAACTTGATCCTTGTAGACTCCATCCAATCTGGCTTTTAGGGAAAAAAAAATTGTCATCTTCTGTCTGTGCTCTAGGCTATAGCTGCAAATGCTGTAAGGAATGGCTCTTGGTGCTGGACAGTCCAATCAGCCAAGGCCCAGAGGTTCTCAGTCAGGTTCAGTACTGCTGCCTTGCACAAGGGAGAGTTTTGAAGATATGACAGTGCGTTCTCTGGTTGTCACAGAGCCCAAGGGGCGCTGCCGCCCTGTAGTGGTAAAAGCCAGGAATGCTAACATTCCTGGAGTGTTCAGAACAGTGCTTAGTGCTTCACAAGGAAAATTTATTCTTCCCAAAAGGCCAACAATATTCCAGTTGAGAAAATTTACTTATTTTTCCTGCCCAGCACTATCTCCTCTTCCTCTGTTACTCAGTGGCCCCAAATGGGGCAAACAACATCCAGAAAACCCATTACACAGACTTGTTTCACTCAATATACTGTGAGAAATAGACTGAGCCAACTTTGGCAGGACAAATTATAGCACAGAGGGATTTCAGGATGAATTAGTTAAGAAAATCAAATTTTCCTTGTAGCCAACTGGTCTTCACTGTTTCTGAAGCTTGTGTAAGGTGAAAGGACAGAGTGAAGCCTTTTGATGTCATTCCATGCAATTTTACTATGTGTACAGAGCATCAAAAAATATGTTCCATTAACCTATGACCTAAAGCAGCAATGCTATACTAGGAGCATATGCTTTATAAATGCTAGCATTGCCTGGCACACTAACTTTTTATGCAGTCAGCTGTTCCATCTTTCTTCTTGAAGATAGTTATTTATTATTCTGCTATTGCTATTCCAATTGACAAAGCTGGCATGCATATACACCATGATCTATAAAGCTGGGATTAGCCAGATAAGCCAGCAGAATCTTATAAAACTATCTAATGCTACCAGGGTGGCATAGACTTCAACGATTATGACATTTCCTACTTGTAAACGTTTCCTTCAGAATTATACAGATTGTTCCAATCTTCAAACAGATGAACAAAGAAAACAAATCAGAAAGGCAGACATGAAAAATCAGAAGTCTTTTCTCCCAGTGCGGAAAATTACTCTAGATTGTTAAACTTACCATCAATTTGCAATTTATTATAAAGACTTCTTCCTTTTCTCTTCTTTCCAGTAAGATGCATCTTATTTTTTTTCAATAAATTCAATGCATTGGGAAAAATACCCAGATGGTTTAATTTCTTTAGGAAAGTGTATGCACCCAGGATAATGTTCACAGCTGCCTGAATATGTATTTCTCCATTGTAGCTACCACTTAACATTCAAAACATAAGACTGGAACAAAAAATCAAGGCAAAAAATAAGGAAGTGAAAAAGATTACAGAAAAACTAAGATTATCACTGTGGTTTCTTAGAGAAAAGTAGACTAATCTATGTCTAAGATTGAAGCACATCATTAGTGCCAAATCAATGCAATAAAGTGCCCAATAAAACTCTGAATCCAATGGACTGAAGAGAGAGCAATTACGTATTTGCATTTAAAGAAGTACTGCTTGAAGCTCTGTTTTTTGGCCTTAAATATTGCTGAGTGCTATCTTGCCAGCCAGTGGAGTTGGAAGATCTTTGAGAAATCAATGCAACTCGAAGTCATTCATATTAAATTCTAACTTAAAGATTCACCAGGCAGGGTAATTATTTAAAGGCGTTAATTTTCTAGTAAGTCAACAACATTATTGAGCACGTACTTTGTGGTTTACATTGAACTTGAAATAAAAGGAGGGCAAAAAAAGCATAGTAGCTACCTTTACTTATAAATTAATTCATTGCAGTTCATGAGCTCCTATTCAAAAATTATAATATGTTAGGTCAACATAACTTGACCATTTCCATTTTTAAAATTGGGCTCTTTTGGGCAAATCATCAAATTCAAGATTCTTCTCTCCGCACTGTTCTTCACTCCTCACTGGGATGATACAAGTTTCCAGTGGGATTGTATATCATCCTTACATCTAGGGACATATGCTCTTATCCATGGGCCATCTTCTTTCCTTGCTGAACTTCTATGCAGTGAAGCTCATCCCAGCTATCTTTATGGACATTGTAAGCTGGCAGCCATTGAGGGCTTGCTCACTCTTCCAGGAAAAACCAGGACTCTGCTGTTGCTGTCCATGGTCCTGCCCTGACTTCCAACCAATTTCAGTTGACCAGCACTGTTAGTCTAGCCTCCTCTCCTGGATTAAGTGCCATGTAGGACTTCAGAGTTCTCTATAAGACTTGTAGCTTCCCCACAGACATGCTGGCAAGTGTGTGAAATCCATGCTCTCCTCATATTTTCCTTTAATGGATTTCAATTTTCCATTATCTGGATTTCTATTAGTGTATTTACAACACTCTCCTTCCAACTCTGTCTTGTAGTCAGGACCTAGGAATGTGAACAACTGGATCCTGTCTCTGGAATCCAGACAATACCCAAAACTTAATCATGCCCTCTGCTATTTTTCTCTTCCTGATCCTGGTGAAACTCTTATTTTCCTTTTGGTAAGAAGATGATTGTTACATTTTCTCTTACTCTGTGGCTTATAATACAAATGTTCTGTGCAGCTTTGCAAGCATTTTCTTCTTGAAACCCACAAATTCTTTCTATCTCAGCAAAGCTAGGCTCTTCCAAATAAAAATCTTGGTTTTAAGATTATTCATTTGTCATTCACCACTCATTCATTCATATATCTGATTATTTATTTTAGATTAACAAAGATCATGTTCAGCACTTCAATTATCTTATTTGTTCAATGTTCTATCTGCCCTCCCTTTGAGTCAGTACATGTAGAAAACAATCAATAGTGCATTAATAGTGGAGGGTCTGAGAAGAGAGTAAATAGGGTAAAATGAATGAAAAAATTAATATAAAGTATTCACCTTTGCAATATTTAAAAATGCAAATTAAAGACAGAAAGTTAAAGATAAAAATTCTAAGAAAGCACAAAGTAAAGCATTTAATGTAATCAGGTATGAATGAAAAGCAACTGAATCTTCTCCAGTCCAGAAAATTGCTCTCTTCTTTGCAAACATACTTTGCTTTTTATTTACTCTGAACACAGGCACCAGAAGGTTTCTCCTCCTTCTGTGCCATTTAAAAAGCTAAAAACCAAAAGTTACTTCAAGGACATTCAAATCCTACTGCCATGATTGAAAGAGACTCAAGGTGAAAGAGACTGATTCTTTTGGGGTCTCCTGCAGTACAGCTTTCCAAATAGCGTTGGCTTGTGCAGAAGTGTGCCATGAGTAATTGCAGGTGTGCTCGTGATATTGAGCTCCTCAACCCTTTGGATGCCTGACGCAGAGTGGATTGCTGCATGATCATCTTTGCCAATGTGCAGACTTTTCTGTTTACACTAAGGTGTCCTATAAATACTATTTTCTATGTGTAATGTGATATCAGACGGTTGAGAATAACTTCTCTCTAGTAGATCTTGCTAATAAAACACGATGTAATATTGTATAGTTATCTTTTTTGTAGGCATATTTACTATTACCCAACTATATTCTGTATAGCAAGGTTTTTGTCAATATCTTGTGCATGACAAATTCCCAGCAACATTTTTAATGGGAATAAAGTCTATTTATAGGCAAAAAGTAAGACTTGAACTCGTTTTCAACAAAAGTTAAAGATGTTAAAGGGAAGAGAGGAAGACAAACTATTTTCCAGATGGGAATCTCAAAATTTAAAACAATATATTTCTCTATTAGGAGTGGAAGTGAGATATTTCGATGCAGTTTTGCTAGAGAGTGTCTTGGTTGAAGTATAGAATCTCTGTTAAAAGAAATGCTACTGAAATTTGGAAGTCTGTTGATTAAATGCAATAGATCCTAGACTAGAGAGCTTAATTTTCTTCTTCAGTAAACTTTAATTAACCACTGAGGGTTTTTCTTTTTCATAGTTATAGAACTATCTTAGTGGATGACTGTAAGGTATGTAGGAAGGAGAAGAGACTGGTAACAGTCTGGAGATTGCCATAATATACTGTGATATTTTGATGGCAGAAACCATGTCATATTCAACTTTGTATGACAAGACCTCTCCACAAGACTATAAATGAATACATTTTAGCTAGAGGCTAGAGAAATGGGAAATAAATAAATTACATGAAAGATACAATAGAGAAATAATTGGCAACAGCTTATGATGGATAAATGAAAAATGTAAAAGAGAGGCGTAGACAATAGTTCAAGTTTGAGAGACTGGAAAAGAGGTGGTTATAACAGAACTGGAAAACAAATTACTGATTCAGGCTTGAGAGATGGATGGCGTTGGTTGGTGAGCAAGAAGAAGGCAAGTCAGGGAGGCAAAGGAGGATAAATAAGAAGAAAAAACTTGAGTAATTCATGGTGTGTGTGTTAAAGAACCTAGAGTAGAAGAGAGCTACAAGAAATTTGTTACACACTAATAGCCATTTTGGAGAGAGATCCAATAGAATAAAGTAAGAAAATACCATTATACTTCATCTTTAAGAGTACATTAATTATCTAACAGAGAGCAGTGAAGGAATAGACGCATTTATTACTCTCTCTGGCATTTCCAAGAGATGAATGACATTAGATTGTACAGTTGAAGAAGCATCAAGGCCAAGTAAAGGTTTTTCTCAAGAAATGTTACCTAAGCCCGCAAAACGGCTGACAGGAAATAGGGATTCAATTTTAAAACAAGGAGTGAATGAAAGAAACATCAGTAGACATTCTGAGTAGAAACTTCATCAAAATTACATCATTTTGGTCAGTTGGACAGATATGGAAGATAGTTAATATTCATTTCTGCCTGGTTCTCACTAGAATGTTTAGCTTTTATGTCTTCTTTCCATTTGGTATGGTGGAAAGATGTAAGAACTAGGTGATTTTTTATGAGTCTAGGTTATTCCCAAATAGTGTTAAAACATGCTGTTAAAATACACAGTGACTGACCCACTGACACTAGAAAGAAGAAGCAAGATTCTAGCTGTATCAATAAAATCACCTAATACTTAAAGAGAGGACTATATTAAAACTGCAAACTTCCTATGGATAAGCTACCATGGCATACCACAATAAGACAAAATATCTATGTTGTGCCTTTGGTAATTGTACAAAAAATGCTAAAAATTTCTTCCAGGAAAGGAAACTAAAAAATAAACTTTTTCAGTGACTCACACGGAATACCCTTTATTTATAGTTTTTTAAATTCAAAGTCAAGCTGGTTATAACCCTCTTGTTGAATGTGGATTTTTAGGGTCAACACATCCTATGTTGATGTTCATTCAGCCATGTCAGTACTCAAGTCATTCCCAAGAAAAAAGCTATGAGCAAAGAATTCCTAGCTTTCTGACTTAAGTTAAATATTCTTGTTTTGAAATCAAATATGAGGCTAGAGGTTGAATAGCTATCCCCATATCATAATACAATAGATGCTACTTCTTCCTGAAAAGATCCAGCCTCATTTTTGCAGTGTGTGTTATGCAGTGACTCATCTTTTATTCCAGTTAATCATGGTACAAAGCTATTCAAAAGAACTCTGGATCAACATGAACAGTATAATAAATCCAGGCAAGAGTTCAGAGGTTTCTACAGGAGATATCTATAATTATTGCTCAGACTGCTAAAAGCACAATAAAAGAAACTACAACTCTGAATAGCGGACATAAAATTCATATTAGCATTATGGAATATACATAGACTAAATTCTAAAATTCAATTATTCAAGGTTAAAGCTACATCCACATTTGAGGAAGTAGTGAAGTGAGGCTCTTCATTATTTTGTACATCATTGAGCACTATATTGGACTGTTAAAATACTATACTTAGTACAATACACTATAGCCTTTGAAAGGTACAAAAGTGTGATTTTTTTGTTAAAGCTTTTATTAGTTTTAAAATAGGAACGTTAAATATAAAATATTGAATCATTTGAGAACGTACAGAGAAGTAAAAAATCATTTCAATTCCCACCACCAGAAATAACCATCGTTAATTCTTCTGCATCAGCATTTCGATGGCTGCATAATATTCCATTTTATATCTGTATTGTGTTTCACTTAAACCAATCCCCTATTGATGGAGTAAGTTATGTAAATTTTTCATTATTAGAAAGTAGTCATGGATATCCTTCTTTCTACATCAATTCCCACTTGTGATATTTTCTCCATAAGATGCCTCAGAATTGTGATTGCCGAATATTTTACATCTTGATACAGTTTTTGAATTTTCTCACCAAAGAGATTACACCAGTTTACACTCCCTTCACTATAACATGAGCGCACTCATTTCCATTAAACTCTTGACAACCCCAGTTTGTCAAATTTTTAAGTTTTCTAAACACACAGGAGAGAAAAGTGGTCATTTTCTTGTTCAAATTTTTTTATTTTTCATTTTCAAATTTGGATATGTTTTCAAATAATTTCTAGCAGTTGTGTTTCTTAAAGATTTTATTTATTTATTTTTTGCCCCAAAGCCCCAGCAGATAGTTGTATGTCATAGCTGCACATCCCTCTAGTTGCTGTATGTGGGACGTGGCCTCAGCATGGCCGGAGAAGCGGTGCGTCGGTGCACGCCCGGGATCCGAAGCCGGGCCGCCAGCAGCGGAGGGCGTGCACTTAACCGCTAAGCCACCGGGCCGGCCCGCAGTTGTGTTTCTTAAAAAACCACCCTTAGCTTCAGCTCTTGGCTAAACTCAATACCTACTTATGGTTATTACTACAATCAGTATATTTATTTGAACCTATGTATCAATAGCATTGATTCATTCATTTGACAAATATTTATCAAGTAACTAGTATGTGCATACATATGAGGAATTTATCATAAAGCAGGAGAAAGCACACATTCCCATCAGGGGACAAAAACAATAAAAGCAGTAACAAGCAATCAAATAGTTAACAAATTACTGATAACGTAATTCTAGGTACCGATGTGATATGAAGAGCATAGAGAATAGTATGATAGAGAGGGAATGGAGGGTGTGCAACAGATAGAGTTCTCGCAAAATCCTCTTTGAAGATGTGACATTTGAGATGAAACAGGAATTACATGAAGGATTCAGCCACTGAAGGTCAGTGGGAGAAGATCATGGCAGGCAGAGCGAAGGCATAACTTTGTAGAACACGGTAAAAAATATGGAGTTTAACCTTCCTGTAATGGAAAGACATCATAAGCTTTGTTTGTCTTCTTTTTCTGTTTCATTTTTTTTCAGTGGAGGATACGTAACAGTTTTATGTTGTCAGTTGACACTGCCATCATGGTCCACCAGAACTCACTGGATAGTTATCTTCTCCAGCTGCTCCTAAGCAATGGTGCTTTAGCAATAGACAAGGTAGAGCAGAGATTAAACTTATCTAGGCTTGTCTATGAGTTCCAAAAGGGAGCTCTGAATGGTCTGAACCTAAGGCACTAGTTATTTTTGTTGTCAAGTGAATAAATGGTATATGGATAATAAAATGGAAACCTGTTTGCCTTGGTTTTGGCAAACAAAGGGAAGAAAGGAATGGGAACTGGATATGACTCCAGTCCGACATGATCCAACATGAGGAGTTAGGGCATTTATGGAGGGCTTGTCAAAGAAGAAGCCCAGTCAGTCTCTTCCTTTTTTTTTTTTTTCCAATTTTTGACTCTAACTTACCTTAAATGTATATATACAAAATTGAGGAAACCAGGAAAGAAAACTCTTCTTGCACAGAATTTATTTCCTTCTTTCCTAAATTGTTGTCTTATAGAAACTATACATATACACTGTTGAAAATTGGAAAATAAGGACAAGCAGAAATGCAAAATAAAATATATTTCCACTATGCAAAGATTACCACTGTTAATATCTCAATATATATTATGTACATGTATATTCTCCCCTTATTTATATTATTTTTAATTTATGTGAGATCATACTGCGTATTGTATTTTGTACCTCTTTTCAGCCACTCTCCAACTTCCCCTTTCAACAAATTTTCCTCTCATTTAAAGCCCACATCATGTTCAAATATCTTTAATTGTCTCAAAAATGTCCTTTATATCTGGTTTGTCCAAACACTGTCAAACCAGAGACCACATTTCATCTAGGTGTTAAATCTGTGTCAATAGCTCTGTCACTTTTTTGTTACTAACTTGTCAAAGAGGCTAAGTCTTCTGTATAATCTGGTAAAACAATTTCTTTTGAAGGAGTTATTTGAGTGCTGTGGCATGATTCCTCCTCTTCTTATGATGGAGGGGGAGGCAGTGATTTCCCCTTTCCTGCCTCACCTCAAGCCAGGCGAGGGAAGCTTGGAGAGGGACAGTCAGGGGTTGAGATGTATTTCCTGGAGTTTGTGGACACAGTGAAATGATATCTGAGCTATGCTGGGAAAACTCCAAAGAAGAGACTGACCAGCTAGCTGCCTAGTAACTGAAGAGTAAAGATGGTAGAATTGGGAGTGACCAATGGTGGGTCCGCAGGTCTAACTTGTCTCCGTACTAATTGCAGACCCCTAAGGGTTAGCCAGAGAAGACGCAGCATTCATACCACAGGAAGTACAGTTACATATTTCTGGTAGGAAATTTCTAAGAAGGAGTAAGCTTCAAATATTCACTTACAATACTTCTCAACATTACAGTCAGGTAATAATTTTTTTGTACTTTACCTCTCCTTTTCACCTCAATCCTGGAAGAGCCAATGGCTGCCTAGCAGGCAGAAGTAGGGGCAGCCAAGGTAGGGAAGAGGGAAGAAGCTGGCATTCCTCATTCTCACCCCTGCAGGGCTCCAGCCTGGAGCCAGCCTGACGGGCAAGAAAGCTTTGCTGAGTAATGAAATTTGGAGTTTTCGTTACCATAGTTTAATTGGAGAAATAATACAGCCTTTGTGACTTCAATTTGGAGAACTATTTGTTATCTAGGAGTGACCAGAAATGCAAACGAACCTACCTGAGATTACTCTATCAGAAAGGTGAGAAGAATTTAAAAATTACTTTGTGACTGTACCTTGTCATGTCCCACTTGTTCAAAGCACTAGTTATAGGCAAATAGTTGCTTCTTTCTCGCGGAAAAATAATGAGAAAATAAGATGTGTTCCTTTAGAACTCTTTTCATTTTATATGCATATATCCCCTTGTGGTAAATGTCTCCTTTGAGAGTAAGCTTCTTAACTGAAACTATCAATTTTTATTATCATACAAGCTGATATTAGTATAGCACCCAACAGTTTATAAGACACTTTCATATTCATTACATTTATTGCCACACTTTTACTGACTGCATTCTCTTCAATATTCCTGAGTGACATCTCCGTTATAATGGAATTCTCCATGTTTTCAACATCTCATTATATTGCCTTCTACTGCCATGATTGTATAGATAGTGTTTTCAAAATTAGAACTGAGTCGTTATTTCCAGAAAAACAAAAGAGTCCATCAGATACTAGAATATTTCACATGTGTGTTTAGAAAGCAGCCTATCTATAGGATAGAAGTCGTTTGGTTCTTACTCTAAGGAGAAAAACATCAGAAGGCTAAAAAACAAATAAAGAAAAAAATGAAACAAAGGTTAAAAAGTCACATAGACCATAAGGCATTTCATTGGGGAAATAATCAGCTTCTTTGATTCACTTCAGCATCATATAACCAACAGCCTTAAAATGAAGAGAAATGAAATGAAGAAAAGGGAAATCAACAGCCACCAGATTTCAATAGGAAATATATAATATTCCTAGAATAGCAGTTCTCATTAGACATATAAAAATTATCACAAAGTAAGAATTCTATAAGAAGTAAAGCAACACTCAATAATTCTCTCTCTCTTTTTAATGGAAGTAAATGACAGGGCAGTCCATTGTCAGCATTAGCAGCAGTTTAAGAAAAAAGACTCCCTTCTCTCTCTTGACAAAGACACTGAGTAGAGTGTGGAGCGTGTGGAGTAATAGTATAGGGTCAGAATCTTAGGTATTTCAGAAGAAGGAGTATAATTTGTGCATTGTAAAGAAAGAAATTCACTTCAGACAAGTGGTATTTCTTTAGCAACTCAATTGGGAGGGGCATAAGGCAAGAGCTATTGAAAAATACCATGTCTTTATTTAAAGGCAATCTATTTAGAAGCTAACAGTTACAACCAAGGTATCTATATAGATGCTTTTGAAAAACCTCACTATTCAGTATCCGTCAGGACAGTAGTGGGCACTTAACCAACGATGGCTTGTTCGAGGGGTCAGGAGTAGGAAGTCACTCCAGAGGCCTGGTGCTTATCGAAGCTGGGACTTCACATAAGTACTGCGGCTCTTCATCAGTATAAAAGACATATTTATCATTGGCTAGAAATTCTTGCATTCATATCCCAATCCTTTTGTCTCAAGAGTCAAAGCATAAAAAGCTCACCTATAATGCTCTCATTGATTAAAAATTCATTGTTTTGTTCCATGTAGGTAATTAACGTAAGGGTTGTAGGAATACACTCACAGCTCATATCATTGTTGGATGTACATTATAACGTAACACCTGATCAATAATAGAACAGATTCAGATGCTTAAAGGAGTGCATTTGCTATCTATTAGTGTATGCCACTAAACTAGGCACTGAGCAGAAGATTGAAAAACAGTGCCCCATCCTGTCAGATCTCTAAAAAGCTATACAAAGCTAATAGCTACAAAAGGAAATCCAGACTACCTTTAAATTTTGTTTCTAAATTTCAAGTAATGATTTAATTCTTTCGTAATGAAAATGCTTTTCTAAACAAAAGAAGAAACTAAAAATACATTTAGGAGATAATTGACATCTCATTTCTGGCCTCATTCATGCAATAGAGAAACTATGAAAAACTATGAAAGTATTCTCTATTTTTCATTGCTGAAAAGACAGCCCTTCACTAAGTTCTATTCAATGAGAGGATGTTTATGGTAGATTGTATTTTCCAAAGATCTTTGTAAAAATATGCTGCATGTGTTTCTGGAATCTTGCACTTCCCTGACGAGAAGTGAGATCCATTTCCTTCCCTTGAGACTAGGTTGGACTTTGTGTGTGCCTTGAACAGTAGAGGACTTCAAAACTGATCCTAGCTGACTTCTGGGACAAGGGCATAAAAATGCCACGCACCTTACTCTCTAAGGATGATTGCTCTTAGAATCCCACAACTATGCTGTGAGGAAGCCTAAGCAATCCATGGCAGGACTCGGGTGAAAATATAGGAACAAATTAAATGTCCCTAAAGGGTTTAGAGCATAGATAGATGAAAGATAGATAGATGGTAGATGATAGATAGATGATAGGTAGGTAGATAGATAGATTGATAGATAGATAGATAGATAGATAGATAGATAGATAGATAGATAGACAGACAGATAGATGATAGACAAATAGAGATAGATGATAGATCAAGAGATGGCATTAAAACAAAATAAAATGAAAATGAGTCTTGAAAATCCCCCAAGCGAATGAAGCCATTTAAGCACGTAAGCAAAACTAAACCTAGCTTATTTCCTGAACATAAGTGAAACTTAATTTAGATTATTTCTTGTAAATGTCTCCGATAATCATAAAAGAAACTTGTAATCTTCCTAAAATGGTATAAAACAATCACTTTTAACCAATTCCCTGCTATCTGGGAACGTTCCTTGCAATAACCAATCACTATAAAGGTTAAAAAACTTCCTTCTTTTTGCTTTATAAGCCATGCTACAACATCATGCCCATGAGCTTTCCATCAGTTTGGATTTGAAATCTCCCAGTTGCTAACTGTTCTTATGTGCACAATAAACTCTTACTAATTACTGTTTTATTGATATGGTGGTTTTAATTTTGCTATTTATGGATTTTTGACCTGCCTGACCTTAAACACATCTGCATCTGAACTCTCCACACCCTAAATCTGTCTCTATGAAAAATACAAATTACTATTAAATATTAAAAAAATCTATCTGTGTAATATGTTTCTAATATATCTATCTATGTAATATTTCTCTCTCATTTTCTATCTAATCTATCTATCTTTCTATCTATCTAGATATATATGGATGCCATAAAATGGAACAATATATAATGGTTTAAAATGATGAGGAAGTTATGTATTTATTTCCAAGAAAGCAGTGGCTGTGTGTTACATATTTTTAAGATTAAAAAAAAACAGGCTATAAAACAGGGTATCTAATACATTCTTGTTTTGTAATAGATAGATATGTAGATAGATAGATGATAGAGACAGATATATCTAGATTTTTAAATATCTTGGTAGATGAATATAAAACTCTGGGATAAGACACATCAAAATATCAACAGTGATTATATCTAAGTTGTAGTACAGCAAATGATTTTGATTTTTTCATACTCCACTGATCTATATATTCTACTTTCTATTTCAGTTGGCGTGTATTATTTAAAAATAAATTATAAAATTATACAACCCAATCTTTATTTCAATTGCTTTAGGCATTTTATTCGCTCATTGTTTTGGCCAGTTGTGTGTACATGATGCTATAAAGCTACAAGTGCAGCTCTGTTAATGTGACTGGATTCTGGTAACGCCCTTTAAAAACGTGCTTCTCTCAAATGTCTATAAATGCTTTTTGCAGATGGCAGGTGGGGGATGTAGAAACATCTTCTTTGCTAAACCAAAGAAGAACTACAGATTATTTCCTGCCTTGGAGAAGGTGCCCCCTGCCCTTACTCAGAAGATATTTATTCTTATTCTCGTGTGATGTTATCAGTGTATCTCTCAACAGCAGCTGCTGTAGTTCAATCCATAAACTTTTGACTTGATGGGGGTTTTTGAAAAACTATTCCATGCTCACTTGCAGGTTTATTACACAACCACTATGTTTATTGATCTTGAAGTATAGATATGGCTGAAATGTATTTTCTCTAATAGTTACTTTTTGATATTTTATTTCATAAAGAAAACTTCAGGAGGAGTAAAAAATAAATTGTGCAAAACCCTCTTCTTCTTTTGTTAAAACCATCATTTAATATCTAAAGACCTTCCTTTAATAACTCCCAACCTAAAGAAGGGTAATCAGTGAAAAATAAAACTACCTTTTCCCTCAATGTCCTCTCCTCCTTCTTTACCCAGAAGTTGTACAATAGGAAAAAAAGTATCTTCTTCCCTAGATTTGTGACACATATCTCCATGGTTGATGCCATTTTAAGGAACAGGTTTCTAAAGGGTGTGGATATAATTAAATGTATTGTGGAACAAAATGGAGCACCTTTTTCTGTTTCATTGGATTTATGGGGACTATAGAAAGATAGTTACTGTCTCAAAAAGCCAATGGATCCTGTGTTCTCACTGTATGGAATTCCTGTAATTTTTTAGAAGCTCTTTAGGAATAAGATTATGACAATTATCTATTGGCTACTAGACACACTTGTTATGTCAGCATGGAGGGATATATTAAAACTGACACAGAATGAAGAACTTAAATGGAGAAACTGCAAGTCTAAAATTTTCTTGTTCATAGAAAGATCTATGTGATTAAAACTCATAGTGAAAGTCATAGTTAATTTACATTGTGTTTAAATTCTATTTGGTTGCAAATAGAAAAACCATAATACAGGGAATATTTTATCTAAAATATATACATACTTTTTTCTATATAATTAATGAAAAAATTATTAATAGATCTCATGGTGTTTAACAATTATGTGTGCAATATTTAAATTTTGCAATGGAAGTTCCAAGAATGGCCAGGGCTTCTAGTCAAGAATATTAATTTAAAGAGGGAAAGAAATACCTCACTTTCTGGGAAACTTTGATTATCTAGGTCAGACTCTTTTTAAATGAGGGATCTGTGACTCTTCAGTGTAGAGCACGGTGCCCTACAATCTGGCTATTGGAAGAAGAGACCATCTTTCTACCCGAAAATGCCTCTGCTGTGTTTCTTCTGTCACTTATCTCTGATTTTATTTTCTGAAATGCAAATATACCCAAATTTTTCTTTACAGAGTTTGACCAAAGGCAGGACATAAGATTTGACTAATTAATATACAACTTGAACTAAAATCAAATTTTCCTAGTACTTTAAAATTTTACTAAATGCAAGTTAAGATCTGCTTTTCTACTAGCTCAGATATGTATTTCAAATTTTTTTAAAGTACTGTTATCTCTGAATGTAATCATTAGATCTCTCTATAAGAAATCTAATCTGTGTCTCCAGAATTTTCCAAACTTCACCTCACACTGGAATCCTGAGAGCTTTTTCCTTTAAAGACAGATTCCCAAGCATATCCTATATTTATTCAATTAGTATTTCTAGTAATAGGCCCAGGCTCACTGGAATCATGGCTGAATCTAAAAAGCAAGCATTGAAATAAACAGGTGAGCAAAAATTAAAAGGGATTATTTTCCAAAATTTATGTGGGGCATTTGATACTTTTATCTTCATGAGTATTGAGAAGCAGCTTTGCTATTTTCATTTATCATTGCATCATTGCTATTTCCTCATGTCATTTAATAGCACTTTGAGATCAAATATGTAAATATTTTAAGAAAAAATATTGAAGCAAGTATGTAAAAAATATCACTATAGATTCAATTATACTCCTAAGTATTTTACAAAGTTTCTGCCATGAATTCAATACTTCATTAAAATAAACTTTACCTAAAAGTAATTGAAAAGAGTTTTATTTCTGGTAATATGGCAAAGAAAACATATTGGTTCATAGTATCTAAACATAATGGATAAAATTTAAAAAACAAATTTTAAATACAGATCTGAGCTGAGAGTAAGCAGAAGCAACAACTCCTAGAACAAAACCTGCTGCAGATACTAGAATCATCCAATAGAAAATATATGTATTTAAATATTATAAAGAATAAAGAAGGGAATAAAAAATAGGATAAACAGTAGAAGACTATTATAAATGACCAGGCATAATTCATAAAGAACTAAATATAACTTTTCAAAATAAATTACACATACATGCATGCTACTTTAAATTAGAAAAATCAGTGGGTGGATTAAATAGTATGTTAGACAATTCAAAAGGAAGGCAGTGTACTAAACTGAAGAAATGAATCAGAAGAAGCCTAATGTGAGAAAGAAAGAGGAAACATAAAAAGATGTTAGTGACATAGATGATAGAATAATAAGATCAAATATACATCTTATTGAAGATCTAGAAAGAAAAAGATAATAAGAGAGAGGCTGAGCAAAATAATGAGAAACAGGCTGGTCATTTTTTAATACGATGAAAGATAAAAATTCAACAAGATGTGCACCTAACTATATCATAATCAAACGGCTAAACACCAAAGACAAAAAGAGGATCTTAAAAGTAGTCAGAGAAAAAGATAAATCACCAGCCAAAAATTGCCCTTAAGACTGACAGCTGACATAGCAACAGCAACAATAGAAGCCAAAAAGAGTAGGTTTACATATCTTCTGTATGATAACAGTAAATAGATCTCAACCTAGAATTCTAAATTTAGTAAATCTGTCTTCCAAGAGTGAAAACAAAATAAAGATACTCTCAGACAAAATCTAAAAAATATTTATACTGGTTGCTCATTGATAGAATTCTAAAGGATATGCTTTAAGAAGAGGAAAATGATCCAAGAAGGAAGGTCTGAGATATAATAAAGAATTGTGAGGAAAGAAAAAGGCAAACATGGGAGGAAATGTAAACAAACAATGATTTTGTAAAACAATGAGAATGCTGCCTGTGTGTGTTTGCATGTGTGTGTGCATGTGTACCATCCAGGGAACAACATCATTTAAAATTTCAGGCTAACCTCACTCACTTATGAGCATAAACACTAAAATCTTTAAAATATTTTAGCAAATAAAATCTAATAATGTATTAGAAAGATAATGCCTTTTGACCAAATTGAGAGTATTTCAGGAAGAATAAGTTGATTCAACATTAGAAAAGAAATTAATAAAATATATTATGTTAATGCTGAAAAAGCATTAGACATATTTCAGTAACCATCAATGATTTAAAAAAAACAAAACAAAAACTCCTAGTAATTTAGGAATAGAAGAGAAATTTTATCTGTGATAAAGGGTACATAAAACTATTTTGCAGCTTCATCTTATATAATGGCGAAATATTAAACATATTTCCACATAATTAGGGGCATAACTGAGTATCTGCTATTACTACATCTATTCAACACACTCTTTGAGCTCCCAATTAGCACAATAAACAAGGAAAAGGAATCAATGATATAAAGCTTGAAAAGGAAGAAGTGGTTACTATGTCTACACAGCATCGCAAAATAGAAATACAGTGCAAGCCACATATGTAATTTTAAGTTTTCTAGTAGTTACATTTTTAAAAGTATTTGCAAATTAATACCTTATGATATTTATGCAGAGATAGAGACATACAGCAGAAACAGATCAGAAATAGTTCAGAAACAAATCCACACATATGTCGAAATTTGCTGCATGTTAGAGGTACTACTGCTCTTCAGTACAGACAGGGCAGATATTTAATAAATAATTCTGGAAAAATTATTTATCTATATAGGAAAAATGAAATTATATTCTTACCTTACACCCTAAGCAAAAATCAATTCCATATGTATCAACAAATTAAAATTTAAAAGACAAAATTTTCAAAATGTAAAATACTACATAGGAGATATCTTTATGCTCATGTGTTAAGAAAATACATTTTGAAACAAGACACAGAAAGCACAAACCATAAAAGAAAAGATAAATTCCACTATATTACAAGTCACTTTTGCATCAAAAAATACCATGAAGAGAGTTAGCGAGCAAGCCACAAGCTAGTAGAAGATATTTACCTTACTATAACTGAAAAAAATTTAATACTCAGAATATTAAAAGGGATTTCTATCTATCAGAAAGAAAAAGCAAATCACCCAGTTGAGAAAAGGGCAAATACCTTGTAGGCATCTCACAGGAGAAAAATAAATAAAGAGTAAAAATATGGATATTTGTTCAACCTTTTCAGTAACTGGAGAAACAAATTAAAATCACAAGAAGATAGTTTTTCACACTTACCACATTGGCAAGCCCTCTTTACTTCACATTATCCTCTCTTTTTTGGGAATTTCTTGCTAGCTTCAACCGTTTGTTCAGCTTATTAAATTACACAAAATCCTCTACTGAAATTTTTATTGGAGTAATGGATCAAGTTGAGGAGAACTGAATTTTTTTATGATACACTTTATACTCGATAATATGGTATGTCTCTCTATTTAATTAGGTGTTTTTAAATGAATTTGAATTGAATATTAAAATTTCCTTTAAAAATAAGGCTTGCCTTAAAAAATACTTCAGGTTACCTTAAAATTTTTATAGCTATTGTAAATGACACCTTTCTAATTATTAATTTTTCTATTCTATTACAGGAGACTGTAATCTGAACGGCCCCCTCTCTGGGAATTACACGTATGGCAGCAGCTATATGTATGACAGTTCACCAATCTCCAAATGTCTAGGTCTATCTGTTCCTGCCTGAAACACAGTTCTTTCTAGATATCCTCAGGGGGCTTCTGCAGGTCTCCTTAGCTCAGCATTTTGGGGTTCCTAGTCAAGGACCCATCTCTTCAAATGGGTGTCTAAGTTGTGATCAGGGTGTGTGCCTCAAATTCATCGAGAGTCCCCACCTGTGACTCTATGGCGTCTCAACTCTTGCTGTCCTCCTCTGACATTACTCGCCTCTGTGTATTTTTGGCTGGGGCCACTAACCATACTCTAACTCAGTTCTTGAACAATTTTCCATGAGCGTCTGTCCAGTAGACATCTGACATCCATGCCATTATAAGAGGCTGCTCTCGTGCTAATTTCCATGGTTCTTGCCTCCTGATTGCTGACTTTCTTCCCTCTCTGGACTATGAGAACATAATCTTTCAGTGAGGGGTCTGTCAAAGCTCTTTCGGTCCCTTGAGACACAAAATCTGGTTTCCTCACACTTATTCCACAGTTCTTTCCTCCTGACATCTAAGGGGAATTCCAGAAGGAAGAGGAAAGGAGTAGCCCAGAGGCTCACACCATCGGGAGTGAGAGCTGTCTCTGGCAGTGCAGCCCACTCTTTCAAGTTGTTTATCACGCATCCTAATGTCTCCCTTGTCCCTCCGCAAGTTCTTCGCTACTCATTCTCATCCCAGTCCGCCAAAGAGAATGCAGGTTTTTTCCCACAGGGCTTCTTGGCTGCCTGTAGATCAGGAGATCTGAGCATCCATCATAAATGTCCCTAAAAGTTTCTGTCAGTTGCTATGATTTGGGAACAATATATGTCAGTTTGGGGTTTTCCGGCTGGGGCACTGCCAGAAAGGCACACTGGCCTTTCTCTGTTTTCATTTCCACTCATTCAGAAGACTGTTTTCGAGGGGTTTTATTACCAAACAGAGGGAGTTGAGTCATTCTCATGGGGCTTATTTCTTGGCATCCATTGAAATGTAAATGGCCGTACACTAATGTTTCCCAAATTGAGTGGCATAGACCACAAATGTCCAATGAGATGCTAATAGGTGTTCTGAAAAGAAAAAGAATTCTGAAGTTAAATGAGTTTGGGAAACACCACATACTCTTGGAGAATTATCATGCCTATTAGCACATTAAAGAATCTGTGTAGTCCTTTAGTGAAGACATTCATTATTTTGTTTAGCCAGAACTTCCCAAACATATTTGATCACAGACCCCTCTTTTCTGATTAATATTTATTAACACCTTACAGGACACTGCATTCTATTTCTCTCAGTTTGGGAGACACAGGAATATTCCTTTCTCATGGTCCTTTTCCTAATCCCCTACTTAGACAATCAAAAGAAGACTTATTTTTGTTGTTGTCGTTTAGTTATTTTCTTGTAATTCAGCATCACTCAGTAATACTAGGGATCAATTTTATCAGGGAGACTCAAACTGCAAATGTCCTGCTCAACGTCTGCGACTCTGCTGAATGGTTCCAATCACCCTAAGAAGCTATTCCTTGACTGTTTCTTTCATGTCATGCCCTCTGAAACTTGCCTGGGAAGATTCTTGCTCAGACTTCAGATCAGCTGTCACAGAGGCTTCTTCCTTTCTCCCTCCCTGAAATTCTTATGACCCTAGGCTTTGGGTGCCTGTCTTGGCTTGTTTCTAACTATCTACACTAACATTGCCTCCGTCGTCCTTATAGAAGCATCTTTGACTTCAGTGGACAAATACCAAAGTAGGGAGTGAAGTTTGCCATTGGCATTTTTTGTCTAGCTCCTGGGAGGTGGAGGGGACCTTCCAGGGAATCCATGGCCTTACTCAGATGTGTTCTAGTTCAAACTCTTCATTCTATGTAGAGGTAAAGGAGACTCAGTGAAGTTTGGCATGTTGCTCAAGGCTGCACAGAACGTCAGGAGCAGGATTCATTAGTAACCTAGGATTTAGTCCTAGGTTGGCTCATAACCTTGTGGCAAGAACATGTCATGCATTTGCCATGGCAAATGCAATGACAAAATACCTAAGAATAGAGATGCAATGTGCATATTGCCCATTCCTTCTGATTGTGTCTAAATACGTTCCCCACAAAATAAGGTTCATCCAATTCTTGGAAATACTACTTTATTTAGATGGGTTCACATATCCTAACAAGAATTCTGAAGCTGTTATTTATAAATTTGGGAACATGTGAAAGTGGGTATTGCTGTAGGTTGGGGATGAGGATGCCCCTTTCCCCGAGTCCTAAAGAATTCGTAGATTATAGATAAATAGGGTCATAGTCATTGCTTCATTAATGCCTGGAGCAGGTGCACTATTACTGAAAAATTTAGGGCTTCTGGTAAATCGTAAGAGAATTTAGCTTAGACCTGAGGTCTAGTCGTGCCTCCTCCTCCCACCTCAAGGTTGTCCTTGAGTCGTGCCTGTGGGGAAAGCTCTGTCTGCAGCGCAGAGCCTCAGTCCACTCACTCAGCCATCCGAGAGGAGCACAGGGCTGCCTCCCTGGATAGAGCTGATGGAAGGTTGTCTCATGGGGAGAGGGGGGCCTGTACCAGTGCCCTTACTGCAAGGGACCCAGAAGCAAAAGAGGGAACACGGCTCGCGATTCCACAGTGCACGTCAAAAGTCAGAGACCCTGAACCCACTAAGCACAGCATTGCCATACCAGTTGTTAAAATGCTAAAATATTTCCAAAGTGATTTATTAACATCTCTTTTCCCCCAGATTTCCCCATGATCCAGAAACTAAAAGGCTAACACCAGGCAGGGCAGGGACTTCCAAGAGCTCTGTGATCCATTTCATTTCTGACGGCCGTGGGTTGCAGGCAGCCTTCTCCTCTTTCTACATTTTTACCTCAACCTGCTAAGGAAGGAATTCCTGCCAACCCACTGGTAGGGGATACCAAGAGTCTCCCAAGAGGAGACATTGCCTCTTTCACCACACCTTGCTTATTCCTCCTGAAGCACCTGAGTCTATTCTGATTGTGGAGCATCGGTCATATGGCATCCCTAGTCATTGCAAGTTTCAGCTAACCCCACAGAGAATAGCTCAGAATGTTCTTCTCATCCACTTGCTGGCTCACTTCCTCACCACCTCCCCTAGCATAGGGAGCTCTGGGAACAATTGTGGAGGCCCCAGCATGCCAGTCCTGGGCCCTGTGTTTCCGCCCTTGCCTGAGCAGGGAGGACCCCGATCTCAGTGGCGGAGGGTTGTGCTCCTGGCAGCAGGCAAATGCCTGGGACTTGTATGGCCCAGGAGGCTGTGACTGTCCACCAGTGGCCACCAGTGGCTGCTTCATTTAGCCATTTATGGATACAGAAGCCCCTGCAGGACTTAAACTATTAAGAGCCAGGGAAATACAACGAATCTAGACAGCAGAGGTGGTTAATATTTTGAATATTTCTCTTGGCCTAATGTATGTCAGATGCTTGCCTGCCCAAGTAGATAATTTCTCGTCGTTTATTATTTATTTCATTGAAGTATAATTGACATATAACATTATATTAGTTTCAGGTGTACAATGTAATGATTTGGTATTTGTATATATTCTGAAATGATCACCATAATAAGTCTAGTTAACACCTGTTACCATACATAGTTACAAAATTTTTTTCTTGTGTTGAGAACTTTTAAGATTTACTCTCTTACCAACTTTCAAATATACAATACAGTATTATTAACTGTAGACGCTATGCTGTACATTACATCCTCAGGACTTATGTATTTTACAACTGTAAGATTGTACCCTGTGACCACCTCTATCCATTTCGCCTAATCCTCTCCCCCCACCTCTGGCAGCCACCAATCTGTTCTCTGTATCTAGGAGTGCAGGTTTGTGTTTGTTTTCTTGTTTTTAAGATTCCACACACAAATGAGATCATGTGGTATTTGTCTTTTTCTATTGGATTTATTCCGCTTAGCATAACATCCTCAAGGTCCATCCATGCTGTCTTAAAGGGCAAATTTTCCTTATTTTTATGGCTGAATAATATTCTATTACATATACGTATAATACATTTTCTTTGTCTATTCATCCATCAATGAACACTGAGGTTGCTTCCACATCTTGGCTATTATAAATAATGCTGTAATAAACATGGGGGTGCGTATATCTTTTTGAGTTAGTGTTTTGTTTTCTTGAGATGAATAACCAGATGTGAAATTACTGGATCATATGGTAGTTCTATTTTTAATTTTTTGAAGGATCTTCATTCTGTTTTCCACAGTGGCTGCACCAATTTACATTCCCACCAGCAGTGCACAGAGTTGCCTTTTCTCTAAATCCTCGCCAGCGCTTGCTATTTGTTGTCTTTTTGATAATTGCCCTTTGAACAGGTGTGAAGTGATATCTCATTGTGGTTTTGATTTGCGTTTCCCTAAAGATTAGTGATGTGAGCACCTTTTCATGTGCCTGTTGGCCAACTGTATGTCTTCTTTGGAAAAATGTCTATTCAGCTCCTCTGCCCATTTGTTAATCAGATTGTTTGGTTTTTTGCTATTGGGTTGTATGAGTTCTTTGTATATTTCATCTATTAACTCTTTGTCAGATATATGATTTGTAAAATTTTTTCCCATTCAGTCGGTTGCTGTTTCATTTTGTTGATGATTTCCTTTGCTGTGCAGAAGCTTGTTAGTTTGATGTAATCCCACTTTATCTTTCCTTTTGTTGCCTTTGTTTTTGGTGTCAAATCCAAAAAAACATCATCAAGACTGATATCAAGGAGCTTACCTCCTATCTTCTCTTCTAGGAGTTTTATGGTTTCAGGTGTTACGTTCAAGTCTTTAATTCCTGTTGAGTTCATTTTTGTGTATGGCTCCCCTATCCTTTAAGAAGGAATAGGCATTCACCAGATTGCCAAAGAGAAGAACAAAAATTCATGAAACACTTAGAGAATTGTAAGCAGTAAACAAATATTTTTCAATTGCAGTGTGCATAGGGAGAAGGGTGGAACGGAGAGTAAAGACAGTAGACAAGGTCTTCACCATAATGGGCCTTGCCTGATGTCCTCAGGAGTTCTCATGTTTACTGTGGTTTATATGTGAAGCTTTGAAAGGTTTAATTCAAAGGATTGACATAGAGAGAGAAGCATTTTGGAAAAACATTAATCTTCACTTGTTGCAGGAAGTAAAGGATACCAGTAGGAATTAATTTAGCAATATACAAGCATACACACACACACATTGATGAGACTTTTGGGGCACGGAGAGGAGTGAGCACATTTTGAGACAAATTTAGCGGGCAGAGTAAACAAAAGTAAAAGCAAATATACTGAATGAATGTGGAATATGAGGGAGAAGAAGGAATTTAAGACTCTCCCGGGTTCTTGGCTTATGTAACTGGAGTGAAGTGTTATTCAAAGAAACAAGAACTATGTAAGGAGAGAGATGATTTCACAGGACAATGGTGGTTTTATTTCAAACCAGTTGAGTATGTAATGCCAAGGGACCTCCAGACTTATTCTCCATTTTAGGAAAGTAGGCTTGGAGTTCAAGACAGATATTTGTGCTGGAGAGAGAGATTTCAGAACATTCAGCTTAGGGCGGCAGTTAAAGCTATGATCGCAGCTGACATTCCTCAGAGAGCGTGTCTGAGCGTATCGGGGAATGTCGGGAGTGCTGGGACGATATATGATGCAACCACAGGTTTTCTACAATATATGGAGGTAAAAACCTCACCTGCAGCTCTTAATTCTATAATAATTACCTAGAAGCTCCAATGCTTATAGTTGGAGATGCTATAGTATCCATGAGATCCCTTTCTTGGCTGAAATAATAACACGTAAACGTTAGTCAACCATTCTGACCTTCTCTCCGTTCTTTCACAGTAACATGCTCCTATGTGCCACAAGACGTGTACATCTGAGGTCCCTTTTCCTGGAACTTTCCAGCCATCCTGCTCCAACTTAAAGCCTCCTCAGCGCTTTCTCACCACTCGGAATTCAGCTCCAGCTCTCCCTGCCCCTGCCTTCCCAGTCTGGGTCATGTCTCTTCCTTAATACTGCTCTTCCTAAACTGTAGTTATTTCCTTACATTTGTTACAGAAAATTCCAAACATAAGAAAGTAGAGAAAATGATATATGAAACCTCCATTTACCCATTTCCTGACAAAAGCCGAAATGGTTTACTTTTCGCTGATTTTGTTCTGTTTGTCCCTCTACTTCATTTTTGTTGATTCAAGTACTTTAAAACAAATTACATCAAATCACGTCCCTTCTCCTCTAAAACTTCATTACATGTTATGCATCTCTAACTGATAAGTAATGTGTACAGTCTCTAACATGACATTATTGCCTAACAAAATTAGCAAAAACATCTAATGCCTAGCCAGTATTTCATGGCCTCCAATTGCTTCAAAATGTCTTTTTATAGTTGGTTTGTTTGAGTCAGGATTCAAACCGGGTTTACACGTTGCATCCAGTGTTAAAATCACTTATTTTTTTTTATTTTGTAAGTTTTCGTGCTTTCTTTTTAAAACATTTTTCTGTAATTAGAAAGAACAAATCTGGGCCGGCAGGGTGACATAGCAGTTGAGTTCACGTGCTCGGCTTTGGGGGCCCGGGGTTTGCATGTTTGGATGCCAGGCCCGCACCAACACACCGCTTGTCAGGCCATGCTGTGGTGGCGTCCCATAGAAAGTAGAGGAAGATGGGCACGGATGTTAGCCCAGGGCCAATCTTCCTCAGCCAAAAGAGGAGGGTTGTCAATGGATGTTAGCTCAGAGCTAATCTTCCTCACACACAAAAAAAGAAAGAACAAGTCATTTGTCTTGTTGCCTTGATCATACACTTCTTCATGGTATATTTTAAAATGCATTTCAAATGTTTAGGCAAGAATACTTCAGAGTTACTTCTATTATATCTCATCACCAAGTTCATAATATCTAGTTGATCTACTTTTTGAGATTATTGGGTTCAAGTGGAGTCAGTTTGATTTATCTATTGTAAATTTTCTCAGCAAACTTTAGCTAATTGTTTTCATATTCAATGAAATTGCTGCCTAGGGCCATTTTGTCATCAAAGGTTGAAAAATGGTGATTTTCTAATACTATCAGTCCTTCTGTATTTATTAACTATAATTTTTCCATAAAGGAAAACTTGGCTTTATATATGATTTGGTTATCTTGAAAACAGTTTATAGTAGAAAGACGAGTTAAATACTTAATTCTTTCCTTTGAGCAATTTTGTCTAATAATGAGTTATCACCCTAGCGACCTGCAATGGTGAGCATTTTTAATGCTCAAATTGTCTCAACTTGGGCCACTTGGACTCAGAATTTCTTTGTTTTCTCCCTTTATTCTTTGATATGAGCCCACTAGTCATTCATTATTTCCTTGTTTTTGAAAGAATATAGTGTCTAGGCCCATATTGTGTTGTCTCAGAGAAGAAATCAGACATTCCTTCGAACACGCCTCGTTCCTTCTATTGGAAAATGTCCTTTAAAGATCATAATCTAGGTGCTATTAGTGTTTGTTGGGCTGTTATTACTTTTATGCCCTTCACTACACATTTTAATGGCAAATAATTCATGAGTTCATACGAGTTTTTTCAGTTCTAGGATCTTTACTTACTTCTTTGACTTCATATTTTTATCTATTTTTTACCTGGCAAATCTTCATTTCTACTAATATTAGCAAATTACATATTTCTTTTTTTTTTTTTTTTGAGGAAGATCAGCTCTGAGCTAACATCCATGCCAATCCTCCTCTTTTTGCTGAGGAAGACTGGCTGTGGGCTAACATTGGTACCCATCTTCCTCTACTTTATATGGGACGCCACCACAGCATGGCCTGACAAGCGGTGCATCAGCGGAGCACACACACTTAACCACTACACCACGGGGCCAGCCCTGCACATTTCTTTTATCATAAAATAATCATGTCAAGAATAACAATACTAATATTAGTACAAAATTAAGACTAATGAATGAAATTTAAGATTTAAAAGCATTGTATCCCTTTACCCCTAAATATGTCAGTGTGTATTTCATAACAATAAGAACATTCTTGTACGGCCTTAATTTAATATCATAAATTTTAACTAGGTCTTTATCCAGTTTTGAGCTCACACTAAAATTTCAATAATATTCTTTTAGAGCTATTTTCCTTAATAGATGCATAAAGAAAGCACTCCATAAAATTCAACTTTCATTCTTGGTAAAAATGCTCAACAAATTAGAAATAGGAGGGAACTTGCTCCACCTACGAGATATCATATATGAAAAAGCGATAGCTGGGGCTGGCCTGGTGGCGTAGTGGTTAAGTTCACGTTCTCCGCTTCTGCGGCAGGAGGTTTGCCGGTTCAGATCCCGGGTCCGGACCGACACACCACTTGTCAAACCATGCTGTGGCAGTGTCCAATACAAAGTAGAGGAAGATGAGCATGGATGTTAGCCCAGGGCCAATCTTCCCCAGCAAAAAGAGGAGGATTGGCATCAAATGCTAGCTCAGGGCTAATCTTTCTCACCAAAAAAAAAAAAAAAAAAGCCTATAGCTAACATTACTTAACATTAACTTAATTACCTAACTTACACTTACTTGAAACTTAGCATTACCTAACATTAACTTAATAGTGAACCATTAAATAATTTCTCTCAAAAATCCTCTGGCAAAAATATCAAATGACATGTGCACAAGGCTATTCCTTACAGCATTTTTGTTGTTGTTATAGCAAAAGACAGAAGGAAAAAAATAAAACAATTGTTTACAAAGAGGAGTCTGGTGGAATAGACAATGGCATACACAGTGGTGTGCTCTACAGGTAGAGAAGATAAGAAAGATCTCTATATGATGTCCAATATCTGGCTACTTTTGGTCACCTTCTAGTCTTCTCAAATAACTTAAAAAAATTATCCAGGTTTTAGAATTGTTATCTGCTGGAATATTAGTTCAACTAGAAGAAGAAAGGTGTAAGTTCTGGTTATCTTCCAGTATATCTTTGGGATACATTTCTGAGATTATTGTGTCAAAGGACAAAATATGCAATTTTGATTGATTTATTTTTAGTTATTACACTTATCTGTTTGATTACTTGATTAATATTTGTCTCTTCTCTAAACTGTAAGTTCTATAAGAACAAATACTTCAGTTTTTTTCCTTCAATACTCTTTTCTCAGTGCCTGGTGCAAAGCTGACACTGAGTAAATATTTGCTATGAAATTGTTATTAAAAGAGTGAGGTTTCTTTACTATAGTAGAAAGTATAACAAAAATAGTTGTTATATTTTTGTATCCAGCTCATCACAAATTATTTTCATATTAACAATGAAGAAGTCATAGTTTTATGTTTTGCATTTCAGGCTATGGTTCATTTCTGTTTAAATTTTGTAAAAGCTCTCTGGTAAAGAATGAGTTCATTTTCTTGCAAATAGTGTTCATTTGTTGCAGCAACATTTGTTGAAAGTTTCTCTTCTCCTCATTTAATTGCCCTGGCACTTTAGAATTTCTGGAAGAAAACATAAAAGAAAATTCTAATGACCTTGGATAAGGCAAATATTTTTTAAGTGGGACACAAAAAGAAAAAAAAATGACCAACTGAACTTAATCAGAATTTTGCTCTTCAAAAGACGTTGTTACAGAAATGAAAATGCTAGCCTTGGACTGGGAGAAAATATTTGCAAACTATGTATCTGACAGATGGCTTGTATCTGGAATAGATAGACGTACTTAAACTCAGTCATAAGCAGACAACCTGTGACAGGAAGAGTTATAAGATGGCCTCATAGATTCCTCCACCCCTCCATGGTACACATGCCCTATATATTTCCCTCCTCTGAGTGTAGGCAGAACCTGTGAGTGTGGGGGATTTCACTCCATGAGTAGGTTATTAATCTGTTGACCTAGGATGCAGAAGCATGAGGCTAATGCTGGCCTGGAAGAAAGCAAACAGCCATGTTGTGAATGGCCTGTGGAGGGGCCATGGAGCTAGGATTTGAGGGTAGCCTCACAGTTCAGAGCAATCCCTGGCCAACAGCCAGCAAGAATATGGGGACATTAGTCCTACAACCACAATGAACTGAATTCTGCCGACAAGCTGAATGGGCTTGGAAGAGGCATTGAGCTCCAGATAACACCACAGCACTGAAGAGACCTTGATTTCAGTCTTATGCGTCGATTAAGAGCAGAGGACTCAGGTAAGCCATGCTCAGACTTCTGAGTCATGAAAACTGTGAGATAATAAACTGGTGTTGTTTTAAGCCATTTAAATTGTAGTCATTTGTTATGCACCAGAAAACACTGTTATATAACCTAATTTTTAAATTAGCAAAACGTCTTTTGAATGTGAGTTGGACTTAGTGATTCCCTGTCAAAGAATAGAGTATGGAAATGGGAAAATAGTAACTTTATAGAGGAGAAACCTGACTTAACTATTACCTTAAGTGATCAAGGTTAGCACCACCAGGAATAACTCATGGTGGTATCATGCACACCTGATTGAATATGATTAGAGCGGCACTTGAATAGTATTCTTCTCTAAAACCCATAACGCTAGTCTAGTCATGAGGAAAACTCCAGAGAAACCCATAATTGATGGACATTTTATAAAATACCTGGTGAGGACTCCTCCAGACTGTCCAGATCATGACAGGAAAAAAAAAAAAAAATACTGAGAAACTACTAGAGACCAGAAGAAACTAAGAGTGTAAGATGTTTAAATGCAATGTGGTATCCTGTATTCAGTACTGAAATAGAAAAAGGATATTCGTGGGAAACATGATAAACTTCAAAAAAAGTCTGTAGTTTAGTTACTAGTAATGTATCAATGTTGGTTTTTCAGTTTTGAGAAGTAATGTAAGCCAATAATATTAAGGGAAACTGGTTGAGGGGTATGTGGGAATTCTCTGTATTATCTTTGCAACCTAAATTGTTCCAAAATAAAAATGTTTATTTTAAAAGATAAAGTAAGAATACAGTAAAATTTATGAAATGTCTAAGTCCAAAAAAGGATTTGTGGCAGTAGTGCTAAAAAAGTAGAGGGAAGGGATTTAAGGTGGACCAGAAAAGAGAGTAGGAGTTAAGCTAAAAGAATAAAATATTAAAACATAAAGCAGTGGCCCACCCTGTGGGGTAGCGGTTAAGTGCGCGCAATCCACTTCTGGGATCCGGGTTCGGATCCCTGGCGCTCATTGAGGCACCACTTGTCAAGCCATGCTGTGGCGGCATCCCGTATAAAGTAGAGGAAGATAGGCACAGGTTTTAGCTCAGGGCCGGTCTTCCTCAGCAAAAAAGAGGAAGATTGGCATGGATGTTAGCTCAGGGCCGATCTTCCTCACAAAAAAAAAAACCATAAAGCAATTGCATTGCAAAATAACCTGACATATTTTTTTCTGTATTGAAAATTTAACAATTCCAAAGATTATTCAATGTGACATTGTGAAGAAATTTTCTATAGCCCATTGACTTTTAAATGAGGTCATAATTCTACTCTGTGACTTCTGTACAGGAGCAATTATCATGTCATTTGGAGATATATTTATATTTGCAATAGTGTTTCCAATGGACTTATATTTTTTGGAAAAAAATCCATAAAGTTAGCCACTAACAAAGAAAAATGGCTAAAAATTTGAATAGATACTTCATAAAAGAACATATATTGTTGGCATATCAGCACACGAAAAGTTTCTCAACATCACTGATCTTTAGGGAAATGCAAATTAAAATAATGAGATATCACTACATATCCAGTAGAATGGCTAAAACTAAAAGACTGACAATACCAAGTGTTGGCAAAGATGTACAGCAATTAGGACCCTAATGTATTGCTGGGAAGAATGAAAATGGCACAGCCACTTTGGGAAAGAGTTTGGCAGTTCTTAAAAAGTTAATCTTATACCTATCATACAATTCAACAATTTGACTCTGAATTTTTACCCAAAAGAACTAAAACATATGTCCATACAAAGATTTGTACACAGATGTTCATAGTACCTTTAGACATAATAGCCCAAAATAGAAACAACTCAAATGTCTATATGCAGGTGAATAGACAAACAAATTTTGGTGTGTCCACACAGTGGAATAAGTACTCAGTAATAAGAAAGATTGAAGTGTTGATGCATACAAGAATGCAGATGGAATTCAAATGACTATGCCGAGTAAAAGAACTCAGATTAAACGAATAGTGCGTATTGTATGATTCCATTTATATAAACCTCTAGAAAATGCAAGCCAATCTGTAGGGACAGAGCAGACCAGTGGTTGCTTGAGTGTGGGGCAGGGAGGGCTAACTGGGAGGGATTACAAAGGGGCAAGAGGAAACTTTTGGTGGTGATGGAAATGTTCATTATCTTAATTGTGATGGTTTCACAAGTGTATACGTGTCAAAACTCATCAAATGGCCCACTTAAATATGAGCCACTTATTTTATTTCTATTATACTTGAATAAATCTGTAAAAAGAAAAAACAGTCATAAAAAAAAAGTCACAACCTGGCACCAGCCTATATTACCAAGCCCCCCTCCACAATTGTTTGATACTCCTGTCTGGGAACCGTTCCAGATAAGCGGCTCTTTGGAGGTGGCTGGGGCTATGGTGAAAAAATAATAACAATAACAGCAATTTTGTCAAAGTCTTGTAAGTGATTACTTTTTCTTGTATACAGAGTGAAATTCTAAGAAAAATCAGTAAATTTCATGTGTGCATGTATTTTTTAAAACTATCCTTGTTTTTAACAAAATAACTTAAAGTGTAGGATTTTGTGGCAAGATGTCATTCCATCTTTAGAGTCCATTTTCTGTAGTCATAAGTGAGACTCCCCAAGAAACTGTTAAACTGCTAACAGGTTTCTCCAGACACTGCTATTATTAACAAATTAACACGAACAACACTTAGGGAGGAGGAGTGGGAGGGTAATGTGAGGGAGTCCTTTCTCATACGTCTTTTATGATGCATATTTTGAAGAAAAAATTTCAGTCTTCTGAAATGTTAATCTAACATCTTCCCCTCCTACTCACCAGAATCAAAGATATTAATAAAATATTCAAGAATAAGGAAACGGGTGCTGCGATTGAAATTCACTGTTATATCTGAACAGAAGAGAGGGTAGCAAATCGCAGGATGGCTTCGCAGAAAAAAAAGGAGCAGGAGGTTTGAAAAGTGTGGATGAAATAGCAAGGCAGAAACAGAAAGAAAATAAACACAAACAAATCATGTACAAGTTAGAAGAGATTTTAAACTTTTGAATTTAAAATATAAGCTATGATTTCTTCTACTAGATTAACCAGAATGTAAGCAAAAGGCAAGAGATAAATTTGGTCCAGTAAATGAAATTAAAAATGATGCTGGGAGTGCTGGGGGAGGGGAACTAATGAGACTGCTATATTCCAGGTGTCCTATTTCTAGGTGTGCTATTTTCCAGGTGTTCTACACACATTAGTTTCTTTATAAATCTCAACAATCCAGCCGGACAAATATGGTGACTATTTTACAAATACAGAATTGATACTTAGAGAATTTAAATAAATTGCCCGACTTCAAAGAATTCTTATATATCAGAATCAAGACTCAGACTAAGCATTTTATTGTATAATTACATCACACTGATTCGTAAATTCTATGGTTGATGGATATTGAGTTATTTCTACTGTTTTGTTTTGATGACTTGCATTGCTATGAACATAAGGAACGTATTTACTCATGCTTTGGGGTATATACCATAGAAGTGGAATTGATGGTAATAAGGTAGGTGAATGCCACTTTAGTAGACATTGTCAAGCAGTAATTCAAAGCAGTTGTCACATTTACATCCCCACCATCAGTGCATGAAGGTTTCAGTTGTTCTGCATCCTAGTCAACATTTGGTATTTTCTGTCTTTTTCTGTTTAAGAATTCCATTCTTTTTAAATTGTTGTCTCATGTGGTTTTTACTTTCATTATCCTAGTGACTAAGTTCAATGCTTTTTGGTCATTTGATATTCCTTTTTATGAAGTGTCTAAGTACTTTGCACATTTATTCTATAGGGTTGGCTGCCTTTTTCTCCTTGAGTGATGAGTTTATATGTTCTGGATTGGATTCTTTATTGGATTCTTTATTGGATTTTCATTGGATATTTGTATTGCAGATATCTTCTGACAGTTTATTATGTCTTACCATTTTACCCTCTTAAGGGTGTCTTTTGATGAACAATCATTCTTAATTTTAATGTAGTTTAAGTTATCCATTTTTCTTCCTTTGTGTTAGGGATATTTGTGTCCTGCTTAAGAAAATTTTGCCTATCGTACACTCGTATAAATATATCTATCATTTTAGAAGAATATTTTAGGAGCTTTGATGCTTTCCTTTCCATAATTTGATGTGCAATAATTCTGGAATTATTTTGGTGTATGGTGTGAGGTAGGGCTTAACATTCATTTCCCCCATATGGCTATACAAGTATTCCAGAAAAGCTTGTTGAAAAGCTGTGACTTTCCATACTTCACTTTATCAAATGCAAAGTACATTTGATACTTTATCAAAATACAAGAATGTGAGCTGTTTCTGGTTTTCCTCTTATTTTGTATTGGTCTATTTATCTATTATTACATCAATAAAATTCTGTTTTAGTTATTGTCTTGATATCTGATACCAGATATCATGTTTTATATCAACATATCAGCTCTGTTTTCCTTCTTCATGTTTATCTGATATATTATTGGTGCTTTGCATTTCATGTAAATGTGTGAATCAGCAGAAGAAAACTGGCATGGTTGCTAACTCTGTGTAAACTCTGTGAATTCTTCTTCTTACAGCTTTCCAGCAGTTTTTTTTTCACCTCAGAAGTCATCCTTCTCTAGCTCTGTGGAGCTTCACCCAACACATTCACAGATTGATATTCAGCCAAAGACTCAACTGGGCCATTATACAGATTTCTAGATCTCTTCCTCTGTACAACTCCTTCTTTTCTTAAATTTGCGTCATAAATTCTAGCCTCCTCAGTCTCCTCAGACTCTCACGTCTGTCTCCTCAAATCTGTGAGATTGCCAGGTCCTCTTTGGGGTCCGTTTGCCTCTGCTGCCTTGTGGAAATTGCTTCTTGGCAGAAAGCCTGAGTGATGGGAGGGCTTACCTCATTTCCTTTCTCTCAAGGATCACAGTCAGAGTTGTCTGTTTTTTAATGTCTGAAAATAGTTTTTTCTACATTTTGCCCATCTAGACGTTAAGGATGGGAGGTCAATTCTGGATCATCTTACTATCTCTAGGCAAAAAGTAGAACTCTAAACATATTTATTTTGAGCATTCACAACCTACATATATTTATTATCTGTTATCTAATCTGATTTATCTTCAAACTATCCTTCATGTTTTTAGAAGTGCGCTAATAGCCAACAGAGAGCTATTCATTTTTGTAGCTTTAGTAAATTTGTTCCAGAACAAAGTGGGTTGGACATGTAAATGGCATAAGTGCAATATTTATGTATTTCAAGCGCTAATATAAAGTCCCTCTTGGTGATTGTACACCTGACAACAACTTATGTATCAAGTCTTAGTTGCCCTGTAGGTGAAATAGAATTTTCCTTATTCTAAAAAAAGTTTCCAAATAAATCTGTATCTTTCAATGCAGACTAGCAAATCAGGTATATTAAGTTGTAACTATGAAGCCTAGAAAGTATCTATATTAGAAATAAAACCCACTTATCTAACAGAAATACAACACAATTCTACAATGTATATATTCCATTTAAATAATCAGTTCATCTAAATTGGAATTTCACTAGAATATTGAAATTGGCTCTGTGTTTTCTTTTTATGTACTCAATGAAATTTTGCATTTATAACAAATGAAAAAGTCAAGTGACCTTTGTCACTCCAACAGATTAGCCTTTTTCCATATGTACACAAATTCAAAGATTCAGTATTAAAGAGAAAAATCTTTTTTTTACTTAATTGTTGCTACTTTTTTCAATATATAATCATCATCTATAGAAAGATTCATAACTTTGAATGCATTATGACTATTTCTTTCAAAGATTATCCTTATGAGAAAAATCTCATTAATTGTATAAGTTCTAGTTAATTTTACATGTGAATACTGATGTAAAAGGTATTGTTTTAAGATACAGGTATGTGGTAAGAGCAATATATGTTGAAACAAGCCAAGGGATCTATATGTTAATATTTTCTTCCAAGTAGCCTGAACATTTAACCACATTGCAACTTGGTTGAAGAAACCAAGTTTTAAATAATATTGCTGAAGAGCTTGGCTAAAGAATTAGAGTTCTTCAACCAGTCCTCTATATATTGTGCATATATTGCACTTATATGTGGCAAGAACATTGTGCTATTTTGAAGAGATCACAAAATGGGTCATATTAATATTAATTTTCCTTTTTATCTAGAATAAAGATGAAGACTTCTTCCAGATCATCGAGCCTTTGCTATTTTACTCTGACTTTATTCTCCAATCAGCAGTATGTCTAAATACAATATTAAAGAAATTATAATAAGCATTTAATTAGACCACTATCAAAGTATTAAAGTATTCAAGCAATGTGAACAGACATGTTTTTAGCATCTTCTAGATTTCTATGATCATTTGGGAAATTTTACTTGTCACTATTAAATAATTAATTGTAGAGAAAATGATCATCCAGAGACTGTTAAATAAAAAAGAGAGATTTGACTAAATGATGTGACTCACATGAAGACACTGCTCATGTATACCATATTTTCGTAATTCATATTCTATTTATATACAAATTATACATAGCAACATAAAACTAAACCTGATTCTGAATATACATATACATACACACTCGTACACACACACATACATATGTGTAATTTGACAGAAGTCAGTAGCACATGGAGGTATCTTGTGTATCATAGGCATTTAACATAGAGGCTTACAGCTCAAAAAGTGTACTGTGCAAACATTAATACAGCCTGCAGTTTGCCAAGGGAAATACTTTTGTGAGGCTCATTAATTTAATTGGTCCCTGTCATCTAGTTAAAAGGAGAAAACAAGAGCATTCTCTGACAAAACCGAAGATGGTTAAAAGTTCTATTAAGTTGTGCAGCACTTGAGAAATTTTCAAGTCAGGAAGGAAATTGAATTGAGGAAATTGAATTCAGCACTTTGTACCACCTGCCTCCCCCCCACTCCATCTCTCATATGGTGAATCATAAAATTTCTAACTAGAACAGAACTGAAACTCTTAAATATTAAAAGCCTGTGCTAATTTATCTCTCCCTTTTAATTGCATATGTATTTTATGTCTTGAGGCATAACCACAGTTCGTATCAATTCCACTGTGATGTTCCCCTAACACAGCTCCACACTCCTGGCCTGAGAATCAATGTGGACATCTTTTTCCTCCTCCCACAGCTGATCTTTTGCAAATTCAAGTATTTCCTTCTTCACTTGCTCTCTGTCCTCGGTTGCACACTGTGTTCCTCCCCACCTTGACATGAAAGAGATAAGGAAGAGCTAATCAATCAGCTCTTTCCTCTGCTCCTGGGCCCCACTTGTTAATGACACACGCATTTTGGAAACAGGTGTTTGCGTGCTTCAGAGAGGGCTCTCTTGGAGCCGGCGTCTGTGGAGTAAGTGCTATAGGGTGTTCTGGGCAGTATTTGCCACCCCATTTGTAGGAAACGAAAATTCTTCCAAAAAAATCTGGGACTCCTTTTACCCTAGACTATCTCTCCTTGAGGCCTTCGCATCCATCTCCAGTGCCCTAAAGTATTGATTGCAGGCCTATTCCATTCTGTTTCCGAATCATGATCTTTCTTGTTTTTCATCAACAAGACAATCACTACCTTCTAAAATAGGAGCCAGCAAACTACAGCCATGGCCCAAATCTTGACGCCATCTACTTTTGTACAACTCGAAAGCTAAGAATGGTTTTTATATCTTTAAATGTTGAAAAATAAATCAAAAGAAGAGTAATTCATTACACATGAATATGATATAAAATTCAAAATTCAATGTCCGTAAATGAAGTTTTACCAAAACACAGCCATGCTCATCTGTTGATGTATTGATTGTGGCTCCTTTCACGTTGTAATGGCAGAGTTCAGTAGCTATGACAGAGACATATATGGCCCACCGGCACCTAAAATCATTCCTGCCAGGCCCTTTTGAGAAAATTTGTGAAACTCTGCCCTAGAATATTATTAGAACACAGGAATAAAGATTTTAGAGCATGTTACTTGAAGCAAGTCCCTTAAGGACGTTAGAGGTTTGGTATGAAGAACTGAGAGTTTCCCACAGACCGAGAAGAAAATGGATGAAATAATGAGCCTGCGCAAAAAGCTAGACTCCTATATTCCCCTAACAGAAGTCTACATTCTACGCGCCTATGCCTGCTTCTCTCCCCTTAACCTCATCACGTGGATGTTATGTTTCAGCAGCTAAAGCATTGATTCTGTGCCTAATATGGGTGTCTTACTGTGATTGGTTATTAAACTTTCAGTGCTTCTTTTTCTCCATTCATAAAATGAAATCTTTGAAATAAATTGTGTTTTTGGTTTTTTTCTTGTTCCAAAATTTCAATTTTATGATTATACTGATTGCGCAATCTTCTAAATTTAAAGTTTCAAACCAGTTGTTGAATTCAAGCTCCAAACATTTGAAAAAGGATAGCCTTGTCTCAGTTAAGTATCTCATGCTGTGAGAATTTTGTTTTGTCTAAAATATCTCTTCCATCCCAAACCACCTGGCACAGTTCAACATGAAACATTTGTCTCCTGGAGAACCCATCATCCTGAAACCCAGCATAGCTTAGACCAGATCCTCACCAGCCTGCTCTTCAAGTATTTTGTATATCTCTCAATGATGATTCCTGCTATAGAGGGTAAGGATGCCATTGAACTTGTCCACATACACAATCTCTCCCTAATTCTATTAAGTCAAAGTTTGTATTCTATTTTCTAAATAGGTTAATACCTGTAGCAAAATTAGAAATATTTTTTTCTTTTTGGTTAATTGCCATCATTAAGGGAACATTGGCAGCTCCCCTGGGTCACTAGAGCTGTTTCCTTTGCATTGTAAATGCTGTATCCCTTAAGCGAAAATGCATGCTGTCCCACTGAGACACTTAAGCTGTACTCTATTCCAGGCTACTGTGGATTTTTTTAAATGTGGTAAACAACTGCTATACTTGAATAGACAGTGTTGAGTCTTCTTTTGCTTTGTTTAAGGGGCCCTGTTGAAAATATACCTGCATGGGCAGTTATCAGGGGCTTTTGGTTCAGCAAATGGTTTCCTTACTGTAAATTACACTTTCTTAGAGATTAGCTGTGCCCTATTTTTTCTCTTGTTTGCAATCAAAGGTTGGCTAAGTCATTCAATTCCTTTGTTGATTAGCTGTAGACTTACAAGCCTCTCTTGAATTATTCAAATGGATTTTCTTTTTTGTTATAAAAATCACCAGTGGTAGGAAAGCTCAATCCAATATCAAAGACCAACTGCTGCCCCTTTAAAGAGGCACTCTTTGTGCTCCTTGTATTCACTCTTCTCTGCACGTGTGCTGCACCTGCACCTCAATTGTCCAGAATACTTGAGTGACTGGTCTGTTTTGAAAGTTCTCTCTAGGAAAAGCAATTGCACTACCAGCCTGGAAAATCCCTCCCATGATTTTACAATCCTTACAACCAGGGAAAGTTTAGCTTTTTCTGCCCACTTAGTTAAAGGTGACAGTTTTTCTTTTCTTACTCTATCCAAATTTGCATCCGGAAAACTGGGCAAAATCATGGATTTTGTAACATGACTTGAACAGCTCCAAATAGAAATATTTTACTCAGTTAAATATTAAATGTAAGACAAACGTTGATTGTTCCTGTGCTTTTCTGTTTGGCATTATTTGAGGAATGGTTATGCTTGATAACCACTATAAAGAAATGTAAGAACATAAGCAACATTTCTCTCTCTCTGCTAACAATTAAGACAGAATGGCTTTGAATGGTCAGACATCTGCTTGGTGCTGTTATTACTTTTCTTTCATTTTCTAGGAATTTCCTTAGAACTTCTCAGTCACATCCCTAAGAAATGTTTCCTTAGTCATAGATAGAGCTTCTTTGTAAATAAGACTCAGTTGGAATTGATGAAGAATTCTTGCTTTCCCATCTGCTATATAAACTTAGAATTGTAAAGATTTGATATGGAAAATCCAGAGGTCCCTATTGGCCACTTGGAATTAAAATGATATGATAAGGAGACTGGACAAAAAGCTAGGGTTCAAATCTCTCCTAATAAAAGTACTTCAACTGAAATCTACTTGTCCACCCTCACTGCTCTCTCCTCAAATTTATCATGTGGGTGGTTATGGACAGAGAATGGAATTAATGTGAAAATAGTGGAGGAAATTGACCCGAAACTATTCCTGAAATCCCATCATCCAATCACACTGAGGCCCCATACACCATGTAGTCAATAAAATTACTTAAGGTTTTACTCAAGAAAGCTCTATAATTGCCCCAGGATACTGCCTTGAGAGAGTTTCCAGGGCATGACACAAAGAGGGGAAATCTGGCAGAGCCCAGTGGGCTCCCTACATAGAGGAGACAGAGCTGAAAGTCCAGGGAGATCAAGAAGGCAAGAGCTTGCAGGACAGAGTAGTGGAGAAGAAAGTGCTGTACAGGGAGAAAAGTTTGAAGATCTTCAAAGGATCTCCCTGGAATATTCAGCAAAGTATTTATCAGCACATGTGTATGAGAAAAGTGCTCAAGGCCTGAGAAATAAACATCCAAAAAGATTAGAGGGAATAGTATCCAGCACTCACATAGGGCTGGGGATGGTGTCTGTCCCACCAGCCATGGAAACCCATGTTTTATGGGGCTTGAGTAGAGAACTAAGGTCTTGTGTTAGTTAAGGAAGGACTAGCGCTAGAATAAATTATGCTGTTGTGTTAGTTAGCTAAGGAATGACTAGCACTAGAATAGATTTTGCTCAATTTCACCAAAGAAATCTTAAAAGCAAGATTCAAAAGTAGCAAACAGTTCTTAGAATTATATTTCATATGTTCAAAAAGTTAGGTAGAGATGTGGCAGATACAAAAAAGATCAAAATTGAAGTTCCAGAAATAAATACTAAAATATGCGTAATGAAAAACACACTGGATGGGAGTAACAGCACATTAGTCATTGTGGAAGAAAGAATTATGACATTTGAGACATAGGAGTAGAAATTATCCAAAGTGAAAAACAGGGACGGAAAACAATTTTTAAAAAATTTATAGAGCATCCATGAGCTGTGGAACAACTTTTAACAAAGGATATAGGTGTAATTTGGCTCTCCAAAGGAGGAGATGGAGGCAGAAAAAATATTTTAAAAATTAACAGTGAAAAAAATGTCCAAATTTGATAAAAGAATAAACCTATAGATCCAAGAAGTTAAACAAAACCCAAAACCTATGAACAATAAACTAAGGCACATAATCAAAATACTCAAAAATATGCTCATTATAAAGCACCCAGAGGAAAATGACACATCACATACGGAAGAGTACAATGAAACAAAATAAGAATGACAGCAGGTTTCTTGCCAGAAACAATGCAAATGAGAAGACAGTGGAGCAACATCTTTAAATAACTGAGAGAAAAACTCTGTCAATCTAGAATTCGTAGCCCATGAAAATATCTTCCAAAAATTAAAGTTAAAAAATTTTATCAGACATACAAAAGGTAAAATAATTCATCACCAGCAGAACTACACTACAAGAAATGTTAAAAAGAGTTCTTCAGGCAGAATTAAAATGGCACCAGACAAAAATATAGATCTGCACAAAGTAATCAGCAGTACCTGAAATAGCAACTACATGGATAACTATGCAAATTTATTTTTATCATTTTAAAATACAATTGACAGTTTAAATAAAAATAACAACAGTGTATGGACAGGTGGACAATATACTGATAAGTAAAATGTAGGTGAAAGAGCACAAAGGCTGGGAAAGCAGAAATGAAAATATACTGCTGTAAGATCCTTATATGGAACGTAGTACAACACACTTAAGGTAGAATGTGATAAGTAAATATTGCATGTTAAACTCTAAAGCAACCATTGAGTTAAGAAACAAAGAATTACAGTTTATAAGCCAACAAAGAAAATAAGGTAGAATCGTATAAATAGCCGCTTAGGGGGGGTCGGCACCGTGACTTAGCGGTTGGGTGCGTGTGCTCCAGTACTGGCGGCCCGGGTTCAGATCCCAGGCGCGCACCGACGCACTGCTTCTGCGGCCATGCTGAGGCCGCATCCCACATATAGCAACTAGCAGGATGTGCAACTATGACATACAACTATCTACTGGGGCTTTGGGGGGACCAAGGGCAAAAAAAAAGGAGGAGGATTGGCAATAGATGTTAGCTCAGGGCCGGTCCTCCTCAGCAAAAAGAGGAGGATTGGCATGGATGTTAGCTCAGGGCTGATATTCCTCTCCCTCAAAAAATAAATAAATAAAGAAATATTAAAAAAAAAAAATAGCTGCTTAGTAAAAAAGAAGACAGAAAAAGACTAAAACGAAATAAAAAACAAATAGCATGATGATAGATATTAATCCTACCATATCAATAATCACATTAAAAGTAAATGGTCTGAATACTCTATTGAGGGCAGAGATTATAAGATTGAATAAAAAGCAATACTGAAATGTATTCTGCCTACAAGAAACATAATTTAACAATAAGACCACAAATAATTTAAAAGTAAAATAGGAAAAATAAATACAATGCTAATACTATCAATATCAAAAGAAAGTTTGAGAGGTGACATTTGCGTCAGAAAAAGTGGATTTAAGAACAAAATGCTACCAATGATTAAAAGAAAGTCATTTCATAATGAGAAAGGAGTCAATTTATTAAAACAATATATCAAACACTTCTGCATTTAATAACAAAGCTTCAAAATATATAAAGAAAAATGTGATAAAACTGCAAGAAAAATGTTTAATTCTTAAATATTTAATGAAGAAATAATACCAATTCTGCATAAATTAATACAAAAATTTGGTGAGGAAAGAATATTTCCAACTCATTGTATTCTATCAATATTACTCTAATATGAAACCCAAAGTAAAATATGACAATAAAAGCAAGGTACAGACCAATGTCTCTCATGAACATAGATGCAAATATTTAAACAAAATTTTAGCAAATTGATTCATACAATATTTAGAAAGATTCACATATCGTGACCAAGTGGGATTTACCCCAGAATGCAAGGTTGATTTAACATTCCAAAATCAATCAATTTAATTCACATTGTGTATTTGTTTTCTAAGCTGCATAATTAATTTTAAAAGTTTAGCATTTAAAACGATGCCCAATTATCAGTGCAAATTCTGTAGGTAAGAAGTCCAGCATGATGTGGCTGAATTCCATGCTCAGGATATCACAAGGACAAAATAAACATGTTGAATGGTCTGAGTTCTTATCTGGAGGTTCTTGGGGGGGAAATCTGCTCCCACATTTATTGTTATTGGCAGAATTCAACTCCTTGTGATGTAGATCTAAGGTCCCTGTTTCATTCTGTCTTGTCAGCTCGGGGCTACAATCAGTTCAGGAGGTGGCTCCTGTTCCTTAAATATGTCTCTCTCCATATTTAAGCCAGCAACAATGTGTCAAATCCTTTCATGCTTCAAATCTCTGTTTTCTTTTTCTGCAATCAGTTAAAAGATACTCTGATTTTACAATAATTCAAAAAGATATATGCACCCCTGTATTCGTTGCAGCATTATTCACAATAGCCAAGATGTGGAAGCAAGCCAATTGCCCATCAATGGATGAATGGATAAAGAAGATGTGGTATATATACACAATGGAATACTATTCAGTCATAAAAAAGACAAAATCATGCCATTTTCAACAACGTGGATGGACCTTGAGGGTGTTATTTTAAGTGAAATAAGTCAGGCAGAGAAAGACAAATGCCATATGATTTCACTCATCTGTGGAAGATAAACAAACACATAGATAAGGAGAATAGATTAGTGATTACCAGAGGAGAAGGGGGTTAAGGGAGGGCAAAAGAGGTAAAGGAGCATGTATGTATGGTGAAGGTTAAAAACTGGACTGTTGGTATTGAACATGATGCAGTCTATACAGAAACTGAAATACAGTGATGTACATCTGCCTGAAATTTACTCAGTGTTGTAAGTCAATATGACCTCGATAAGAAAATTTTTTAAAAACATAAAAAGATACTCTGATTTTGATGGGCTCATTTCCTAAAATTGTGTGCATGAAAAATAATATAATCATGGGAGCAAAATCTATCATATTCATAGTCCTCAGGATTATTCATGGCATGTACACTAGGGAGGGGGATGGTAGGAAATCTTGGGAAACGTATTAGAATCCTGCCTATCTCGTCATATTAACAAAATAAAAAAGGAAAAATCATACAATCACTACAACAGATGCAGAAAGGCACTTTACAAAACCAAGCATCCATTTCTAATAAAAATTCTCATGAAATTAGGAACACAAAAGGACTAATTCAACCTAATAAAAGGCACCTAATTTAATAGTAAAAAAGTAAGGTCAAAGGGTGTAAATGTACAGTTATACAATAAATAAGTCATGAGGATGTAATGTACAGCATTGTGTCTATAATTAAAAATACTTTATTGCACATTTGAAAGTTTCTAAGAGAGTATATCTTAAAAGTCCTCATCATAAGAAAAAAATTTGTAACTACGTATGAGGACAGATGGTACCTAGACTTATGATGGTGATCATTTTGCAATATATCCAAATATCAAATCATTATATTTTACACTTGAAACTAATTTAATGTTATATGTCAATTATACACCAATAAAAAAAGGAGTTAATGCTTTTTCCCTGTTATGGACTGAATTATGTCCCCACAAAACCCATATCTTGAAACCCTAACTCCAGTATCTCAGAAACGTGACTGTGTTTGGAGACAGGATCTTTAAAAGGTAATTAAGTTAAAATGAGACTGTTAAGGTAGATCCTAATCCAATCTGACTAGTGTCTGAGAGGAGTGTACTAGGATACAGGAGAGAAACCACTGATGCCAGCACACAGAGAAAAGACCATGTGAGGACACAGTGAGAAGACGGCTACTTGCAAGCCAAGGAGAGAAGCCTCAGGAGAAACCAAATCTGCCAACACATGGTCTTGGACTTCTAGCTTCCAGAACAGTGAAAAATAAATTTCTGTTATTTCAACAACACAATCTGTAGTATTTTGTTATGGCAGCCTTAGCAAACTAATACACCTGCTAAGATATGAACAAGACAGGGATGTTTGCTTTTAGCACTTCTAGTAAACCTTGTACTAGTAGTTCTATCCAATGCAATCAGGCAGGAAAAATTAAGAAAAAGGCATCCAGATCAAAAAGGAAGAGGTAAATTGTCTTTTTGGGTGGACAGCATGATCATCTTTATAGAATAATGAGGGCAACTACCAAAAACCACTAGAACTAATAAATGAATTTAGCAACACTGCAGGAAACAAGATCAATGTATGAAAACCAATTATATTTCTGTATAATAGTAATAAAAATTAAAAATTTAAATTTAGAAAAGCTTTTACAATAGTATAAAAAGTATAAACTACTTAGGGATAAATCTAATCAAAGTTTTAAAGGACCTATACACTAAAAACTATAAAACATTCTTGGGAAAAATTAAAGAACACACAAAAATTAATATATATGTATTCATACATTAGGAGACTCAACATTGTTAAGATATAATTTTTATCCTATTTGAACTATAAATTGCATGCAATTCCAATCAAATACCAGCAAGCTTTTTTGTAGAAACTTAGAAGAAGATTCTAAAGTTTATATAGAAAGGTAAAGAAACTAGAAGAGCAAAAAACTTCAAAAACACAAGCCAAACAAACAAGGATAAAGTTCCAGGACACACATATCTGATTTCAAGAATTATTATAAGGTACACTAATCAAGACAGCGTATTAATGGCATAAGGATTGACAAGCAGATCAACCTTGTCCTTTCTCCTTATTGCTTTTCCAGCCTAAAGTAACAGTTTTCCTGCTCCCTGCCTCCCTCCGTCTCCTGTCCTGTCTCAAGGCCCATGTCACAAGTTTTAGAATTTCATTATGATAATATCCCATTTCTGGTAGCAGTTTTTGTTTCAACTATCTATTGGTATGAAACAAATTCTCTCAAGTCTTAGTGGCTGAAAACATTATTTCATTATTTCTCAAGATTCTAGTGTTACTAGATAGACTCGGCTGGGTGAATCATCAGGTGTAGTAGTTGGTTGAGGTCTCTCATGGGGCTGGGAACTTGCTTAGCCTGGAACATTAAGATAGCCTTCCTCAGGTGTCTTAGTTGTGGTGAGGATGGTTGGCTAGGGCACCTTGATTCTTTTCCATCTTTTCTTTATCTTTCCCCATAGTCTCTCATTTTTCTGTAGTGAAGTCTGAGCTTCTTAATATGGTGGCCGGTTTCCAAGGAAGTAAATGCAAAGCTTCCAGAACACTTTTGGGCTAAGACTGAATCTGGGAGTGAAGCAGGATAGGGAAGAGGGAAAGAGTCAAGTAAGAATGTGCTCTCAGGTCAATTCTAACCTCAGCCTGATTTAGGGGTGAGCTTCTGAGCATAACCTCACTGTAGAGTTGTTCCCTCTTGAGTCAAAGTTAGAGTGACCAACTGTCCCAGGTTTTCCAGTATCAGCACTGAAAGTTCCATGTCCCAGGAAATTCCCCAGTCCCAGGCAAAGTGGGAGAGTTGGTACCCCTCGCAAGCATTTGCACCCCTATATTAGTTAGTCAACGGCTATAGGCAAACACCCTGCAGGGGATGGGACATATGACCTCCTAAGAGAGGTAGCTTCTATCAGCTAGGGGCAATTCTCAGGACAGTGGGTTGTAGCTGTGAATTGTTAGCAGCCAACTGTCAGAGCAGCTGGAGGATTTGTGCTCTGACCCCACGTTAGACAGGACATCAAAATAGCATCTACAAAATTAGAGGTCCTATTAATTTTCCAAGCAAAATTTATATCTTAACCTTTCACTTCTCTCCATCTCTACAGCCACCATCCTAGTTTAAATTTCCAGCATTTTCACTGAAGATACTGTATCACACTGTACAGACTCCCTAAGGAAGACTGGGCCGATGTTGGCACTGTGGACAGCCAAAGCTGTGTGCTTTTGGGCAAATAACCTCTTTGTCTGAGTCTCAACTTTCTCACCCAAGCAACGAAGAAAATAATGATGCTAAAATTGCTTTTTCCACACATATTTTAACATACTCTATGTCCATCATTTCAGAAATGTAGTCTACCCTCATGGATTTTATAATATAGCCACATTTTATCTATGAAGATCAAATAGTTTAATGTGAAAGAAAAATGGTGTCTACAAGAATAGATGAAAACAGAATGTAGGCTCATGAGATCAGTCGTTCTTGTCTTATTGAGGATTTTTTTTTCTGGAACCTGGAACCACTCCAGGCAAAAGTAGGTAATCAACGAATCTTTGTTAGCAGCCAATTGACTGACTGATTCAAAGGATGTATTTGACATCTGCAAGGACCTAAATGACAATCACATAGATAATTGAATGTACTTTCCTGCTCTTCCTCCCATGGACATTGAGGTGCCAACTTAGTTCAGCTTGGCTAGAGACTGATGGCTTCCAGAGGTTTCCATCCAATTCACAGGAATAGTGAGAGCTTTAGAGAAAAGAAAATGTTGGCCTTAAGAGCAGCCTGCATCATTTTCCCTTGCCTATGGACATGGCACCCAGTGTGTGTCTTTGAATCTAAGTGTGAGCTTCCAGATGTAAAGCCACCTTGACATAAAGATGGTGAGATCGTGAAACAAGAAATTTCTGAATAATTTGAAAGACATCTCATAAGATAGTGCAGAATAACAAAGTAGTTACATCTTGCCTCCTATCATCATTTGTCTTGGTTCATAGCCCTGATTTGCCATATTTTAGCCATATGTTGTCACATCTGTGTTGCCTAAAATCATTCTACCTTCATTTCTTTATCTAAAACGTGGAGATTCTAAAAGTACCAACCCCATACAGGTTTTGCAAGGTTTAAACGTGTTATCTATGTGAAATGTTAAGGACAATGTCTTTCATATAATAAGTCATATCATGTAAAGTATAATATGTCATATCATATAAATATTGATCAATATTAGCTATTATAATAGCCATGATCAAAACTCAGATGATGTTAAAACATTAGGCAATCTACAATGGAGAAGATGCCTACAGATGTGGAACTCTTCAGATGAGGCTGATTACTTAGTCCCCACCTTCCCTGATATAACAAGAGGAAAGGAGACTGTCTTGCAGCTGAGAGTCTTACAATTTAATAAAAGAATATCCCAACAGTGAGGGATGCTAAAGAGTGAGGAAGCTTATAAGAACTTCCTTCCCAGGATATATGTTGCTCTCTGAAAAGAGCATTAACATTTAAATAAAACAATTACAAAAATAACTCAGCCAACACAGAAGAATTTAAAAGAGAGAAAAAGAAAGAAAAAGGAAATGTTTGCCTAAGTCATATCACCCAGAAAATGAACATTGTCAATATCAGGCAAACTTTATTCCAGATATATCTCTTGCATGCAGTTCAAAGGCTTGATAGATGAAATAGGTTTATAAAAGATACATAATAATACCTATGATTCTTAAAATAGAATTATTAAATGTAATTCCACTTGAATTTAAAGTGGAAAATAAACTGAATTGTTTTTAGTTTTATTTTTAAATGCATTCGCTTGTCAGTATCAGTATTGACCATATTTTTTGTTTGTTTGGTTTTGGGTTTTTTTTTTGTTCTTAATTTGTATTTTATTTTCTCTTTGACTAAATATCAGATTCAAAACTTTTTTCTCTAAAATTGTTCATGGGTATTGTATTCCTGAGTTCCTGAATGTTGCCTTTTATTTAAAGGATAACTTGCCTGGTATAAATTTCTCATATCACTTTTTTTAATGAGACTTTTTTTGTATGATTATTCATATAATTCTGTATTAACAAGGTTCAGAACTTCCCTAGACTGTCTTGCTGCTAATTTTTCTGCACCATTCTCTCCTTTTGGAGAGTTTCCTACTATTACATCTTATACTACTTCTATGTACCATTTGTGAACTTCTTGTCTTAAAATCCAGTCACCTTATTGGAAATCATCTTGTATTTCATTACTATTTCATATCAATAACTTCTTCTAACTTTACCATATTCCTGATATGTTTATGATATTTCTTTTTACTTCTATAGTAGTCTTCACCTCTATAATGATTTTATGTATTTCTCTTCCATTAGTACCTTATTTCTGCTATTTACTCTTCATTCCCATAAGACATTTACTTTCTTGAGGTCATTGTTTATGGTGAACATGACATTTTTTTACAGTTCATTTAAAATTGAAGATATCTATTTGTTCAATTCTTACCTTTTCCTTTGTAATTTTTTTCATGATATACGTTCTTTGGCCTTTTGCTAAGTCACCTTGTCACATCAGTGATTTTTTTCATACTCTGTTACATCAAAATCCATTGGTCTTGCTTACATTTTCAAAGAATGCTTTATCCATGTATAATTTTGCAACATCAGGCAATGGTCATATGAAAGTTATTGGTTTACTGAGTAATATAGCTCTTATAAAAGTTGCCAAATTTTATTATCCAGTATGAAAGAGTTCAGATGCGTTAATGTCACCACCAATATCATCAGAAAATTCTTTATATATTGGGAAGCTGTTGCGCTCACAGTGGTGGATATCATTTTCCCCAAATTTAGAATTTCACGTCAAAGCTTGAATTTTATCATTGGCAATAAATGCTGTCAGTTGTTTTCTTTTATATAGCAGGCTCATTGTTCTCATTTTTTTGACAGAATGTCTGCCAGATACTCACGTCTGAATAATCACAGTTTATCAGTCAATCTTTCAAGTAAAAATGATGTTGAATGAAAAAAGCAAGTAGTTCAGTTTGCAAATGAAACAATGACACAAGTGCTTTTCCTAGAGACAACTCGCCTACTTCAGCATGCACCAGAGGTGCTTTATGCATACTCCCCATTTTACCCAACAGAATATTTAGAAAGACATGTATTTAGGGGCCGGCCCGATGGTGCAAGTGGTTAAGTGCACGTGCTCCGCTGCGGCGCCCCGGGGTTCGCTGGTTCAGATCCTGGGCGCGCACCAACACACTGCTTGGCAAGCCATGCTGTGGCGGTGTCCCATATAAAGTGGAGGAAGATGGGCACAGATGTTAGCCCAGGGCCAGTCTTCCTTAGCAGAAAAAGAGGAGGATTGGCAGATGTTAGCACAGGGCTGATCTTCCTCACACACACACAAAAAGACATGTATTTAAGTGCTGAAATTTAATAAAATTGATAACATTTACTGCTCCATTGAGGATATTCATAAAAAAGACTTGCTTCTTTTCACACTGTGATTGCTATAAAAATACAGTGACTGTTGGTTTGGTTTGGTGCCACTGCCTTGATTTATGCTAAGTCATCACCAGTTTTACCCACCATTGATTTGCATCATTATTGTGTGTGTGATCAGAATGGGCCACCTCAAAATATGTCTCTTTGCCTTGATTATTTTTAAGAACAAAAGACGCTGAAAGAAACTTTAACTCCCCCCCCACCCCTAACTGCCTAAAAGAATTTAAGATAAAAGGCCTGTCCCCAGGACAGGCCATCACCGTAGATAACTCTGGATATCCGTAGACTGTGAGGGCCCTTGCTAAACCCATTCTTATCTACCAAACATCTGCTTTTCCATTTCCGTGTAAATTGCCTTCCTCCCCTTTGAAGTCCCAGACCACTACCCCCAACACCCTCCTTTGTCTTCAGCTAAAGATGCTATTTAAGCTGGCAGCTTGGCCATTTTGGTGAGTTGTTCAGTTTTCCTGAGTGTCTCCCATGTATACATGTTATAAAGCTATGTTTGATTTTCTCCTGTTATTCTGTCTCATGTCAATTTAATTCATAGCCCAGCCAGAAGGACCTAGAAAGGGTAGAGGATTTGTCTTCCTTTCCTACAATTGCAAATATCAACACAGCAAGAAGGCAGCTAACATCTCAACAGTGTTATAAAGACAGCCTTAACTTTGTGTACCATTGAGAAGGCCTCAGGGAATCCCAGGACTCTGAACCTCTTTGAGAACTCCTGGCTTAGGCAAATCTGTGGAAGAATTAAATCAAACTGTTATTAATGGTTGCCTCATGGTGGTGGCACTAGTAGTAAAAACGAGTCAATCTACTGATCTATTTCTTCCTGTTTTTAATTGTTTCAACCCATATATTACTTTGATAAATTATTTTAAAAACTTAATAAAGAGAAATCATAAGAAAATAATTATCATCATAATGATCATCAGCCATTTGGCCCAGGTCAAAACATAATTATATCCCAATTATTCTAATGTCTCCCCTAAGGTGACCTCTGTTTTTAAAATAACTATCAAATAGCTGAGTAATGCTAAGGAAATTATGATTATGCCATCAAAATATGTATTGTGCACTCTAGATAGATCCTTCATTGATTTATAGAATATAAAATTAAACAGATGACCAAATTCAACTTGTGGCCAAAATTGAAAATATAATTTGAGTCTTTATATTCATCAGTATGTAAGTAAATATACAAATGAAATCTTAATTTAATGCTTTAGAAAGTCACATATTTAAAATTGCTTGCTCCTTAGATAAGTTAATGACTTTCACCAAAGCATGCAATAAGGTGAAAAAAGTCCCCTAAGAGTGCCAAATATATGTCATTATTCAACAGCCAGTTCCATTTTTAATGATTTCCCTGAGCTACACAGGCTAGTTGAATTGAATGATTTAATCAGCACACTACTATTTCCTATTTTCTCATTTATGCACATTAAACTGAGAATATAATCACCCGCATTATATGGAAACCCTTTCATGTCCTGAGCCGGTCAACAGTATTATTTTGAGCTTATTTGGCTTGAAAAAACCTGGATTCCATCTATTCTACATAAAATGATTAAATTTTAATTGCATTTATCGTATTCCTTGTAGATTTTGTTCAGTGCAATTAAACTAATTAAACTTACACCACGCTTATGCACAGAAGGTGCCAAGAAAAAAAGAATTAAGGAAAACTATATTTTTCACTCACTTGATAGCATCTTGAGCTTTTTAAGGACTAGATTAGACATCACTGCAATTAACTGAGTGTAATTAAAAAGAAAAGAGATGATGTTACTGTGGTCACTCATTGAGTAGTGTAACAGAAATTGCTCAAGCTCTGTTGACTGGAAAGCAATTAATGGGATAGTTTCATGTCATTTATCTCAACAGATACTCTTTAGACTTACGGTTTCAAGGACAACGTTTTGGACACGAGTGTTCAAATGTTAATTGAAGATTCTGGTAATATTAAAAAGATATGAAATTTTAAAAATATCCATCTCTGCTGTGCAGGGATTGGCAAACTTTTCTTAAAGGACTATAGAGTCTCTGTTGTGACTATTCAACTTTGCCATAGTGGTGTGAAAGCAGCCATAGATGATACATAAATGGCAGTGTTCCCTTAAACCGTCACTTACAGAAACAGGCAGACAGCCCACGGCCATGGTTTGCCCAACAGTATGTCCCCAAGACTTAACCTCTAAGAGTAGTGACTGTTATAAGTTGCATTCTTATAAGGAAACATGTCAAGAGCAAAAAGCAAGTTTGCTCCCTATGCTGACAGATGTATGTGAGCATCACTGATAGTCCTTGAGGTATAAGAGCTATCAAAGGTTGGATTTATTGTGGGAATATAATAACATAAAAATCACTATTATAGTTGGGTCTACCTTTGCATTTGTCTATACTAAACAGATCCATCCAAAATTTGAAAGAAATGAGACAGGAGTTAATGAATAGTTTATTGTTTTCCTCATTTTAGAAATCCATATAAAGCAAGTGCTATTCAAGACCTTTCATAAAGTCTCTGATTATAAATCAGTGCTCTCTTTGCTTGTTATTTGCTGAGCAACTAGTGAAATGCACACAAATAAGTTATTTATCTGGTCTTTATTTTAAGGGCTTGATGTGAGAAGCTCCTGAGACGTCGATATAAACTGGCAAAAAAATGACACTATTTTATGACTGTGGTTTAGGGGATGCAAACTAGAAACTAAGACGCCGTGGAAAGCATTTGCGATACTAATAGTTTAAACCCCTTCCAGATCTCTTTTGGAATCTGGGAGAAAATTGTCCAAGCAGAACTCCTGTCTCCAATGACCTTCCACCCTCCCAACTGATGAAGAATAGCTATTCTAATTCAGATTCTAAGACCTTTGCCTTTCTTCCCGTGAAAGTCATTTGCACATCATTGATATGATAATGTCCCCTGTCTTGGTGGCCTCACTGCCCTGGGCTAGCCCAAACTGTTCTTTCACTCTGAACATAAAACCTTAGAATCCCTTTCTTCCTATCAGTCAAATGCATTTTCTAGGCAATGGATTTTTCCACTTTGAGAGGGTAACATTAGCTATTGATAAAGATATCTTTTGAGTTGTTTTCTCAGTATAGAACATTTTGCTTTCCATACTAGCGACAGTGTATCCTGTGTTTGGAGAAGACCTCTTTATAATCAAATCCTTAATTTGCATGTCAAATGAAGTAAACCGCTCTCCAGCTTTTCTCCTATGCTCCTTGCTCCTGGGAACACAACTCTATGCTCACAAAACACCCATTACCTCACACTATAAGTCATCACAAATGTAATAACTAAGTTTCTAAAGCTATTATTCCCTGAAAAAAAAAAGCCTGCCAACAAGAGTAGAGTGTATTGAGCTTTGAGGACATAAATGCTCTTACTAGCTGTTTAAACATCTCCACTTGTTGGCATAGATGAACAAAGTAATTGTAGATGCCTTGATTCTTTCACGCTTGTTCACACAATTTACTAATTCACATAACAGGTCATCCAAAATGGGTCATTCAGTTATTGGCATAATTATCTAGGTTCAGTTGTTAATATAATTAGGGGTATTATGAATTTGAGCAATTTTCCAAACCATAATTAATAGGACACAACAATATACAAAGAAATGAAAGCCACAATTTTCCTAAATTGATAGTCTAGTGCTCATTCGAGTAAGCTACATGGAAGCACTTACCACGCGCCGGGCACTAGGCTGGGTGGAGGGTTTTACATAAATGATATCGTTTAGTCTTTGATAGCTCCCATTTTTCAGACCGGAAACTGAAGCTGAGGGGCTTGAACCCCATTCTTGTTCACCTAGCCAGTTAGTGGGAAATTCAGAATTTGTACTTGGGTCTGTTTGATTTCAATCACTGTGCCAAATTAAATACACCTAGATTAAAGTTTTGAAAATGAATACAGAGTTTGAAGTCCATGTATCCTTTCTGGGAATATTTATTTGTACCCTCTTCTTGGGGGAAAAGGAAAAAGAAAGAAAGGGAGTTTGGGGAAAAGGTCCCTGCCTCCCTGACAGTCCTACTTATACCATCTCTCTACCGGCTTTATCACCTCTTTTCTCTCATCCTTTGCACAAATAATGGTCACTGTGATTCATGGTACTGCAGGACTCACATTACACCAAATTTACTAGTGAGTAGTGCCACTGTATGTTAAAAGACGTTGTTAATAGAGAACTTCTTAACTTTCCCTCTCACTTACAATGGGAGGCCCCTGAAGTCATTTTGTAAAATGGGTCTCAGTGCATTAATCCCTCCCTTCCTTGTGGCAGGTCTTCTGCCAAGAGGGGGTGCCCAATAAAAGCCAAAGTAAATTGTACTCCACCTCTGGAAGTCTATAATTGCACCTAAGGAAGAGAGTCTTTTCATGTGACTCAAATCCTAATAGGCATACTTCAGGGCTATGAATGACCATGCAGATCGAGGAACGTTGAGAGAAAAAGGAGCAGCTGCAAAGAGAAGTAGAATCGAATAATGAATAAGGAAAAGAATAATGAGTCCTTGACAGCTATCCATTTCTCGGGTTTTCCTAAAATCTCGATGCATTCTTGTCCAAGAGACATAGTGAAACATCACAATAAAATACCCATGTGGGCTTACATTAACTGATTAAAGTTAATTAGAAACTGATTAAAGTTTCTATTTGTTTCAACGAAAGACTGATATGCTAACCAATTTACAAATGTCCCAACTAATAAAATAACGCAATGAATTCCAACCTCTGCAAGGTCCTTAATCTTGACCCACAATCTATTGACCTCCTCTTGGTCAGCCTGCTTGTCCATTCTCTTCAAGGTTCTTCCACAGCTTCAGTACTCTTCTCAAGAACGCTTTAAATAGCCAAACAACGTCTGGGAAGTATTTTTCTAATGTTTTGAAACTTATGGGGATTCTGATTAATGTACGTTTCTGGCAAGAGTTATGTTTCTGAGATGCAGTACTGCCAGTATATTTTTTTCTATAATAAGATTCTCAAAATGATTTTTATATAAATCTAGCTACTCCTTTAGAGTAAATAATGGTATAGAATTTGCATGTAAATCTCTATTCAATAAATCAATTTGATGATGGATATTTTCAATGCTAGGATTATAGTTTCTAATGCAAAATTTAAACACTTTACTTTTTTATTGTTTCCTAGTGTTATGAATCCTCAGAAAGGATATTTTGTTGATTGTTCCACTATGGCTTATCCTCTTTTATTCCCAGACAAATAAATCAAATTTTATCTGCATTAGTAATCTCTCTTGGAAATATTTAATAATGAGTAATGATACAGTATGACTCAATGAACCAAGATATAACTGATGATTTTCCAATCTGGAGAAAACATACAAGCATATAACAAAATGTGAGGGACTCTGGAAGGAACATGTCATGTGATAGAATGAGGAGAAAAGCCAGAAGATGTTAAGGTTTGGAGTGTCACAGCTCATTAATTCATCAGGTATGTTCTATGAGCCAGAAACTATTCTTGGTGCTGAGAATGCAGAAATTAATAGACATAGCTCACAGTCTATATGAGAAGACTCAAAACTTGAATGCAAGTTTATCTTATAAGCTTCAGAAGTTTTCTATTTGCTGCTTCTGTGGTTACCCCAGGGAGATAAACTCTATCCTTTCACTTCTTTCCATATTCATTTCCTCATTTTTGTCATCATTTTATCAAGCGGAATGTTTTCTGGCTGAAAGAAACAGGGAGTATTTTTTAATAATCCATTTTGCCTCCACTATTGACTTATTTTTATTGTTGTTTGGAAATCTAGGTTTTTTTTTAATGTTTTCCTAGGGTTACAATATAAAAGTTTAATTAACCACATTCTGTGTTCAAATAGTTATAGAAGGCTATCCATATTGTGTAAGCACTCTGCAATGGTAGAGTAATCATTTCTTCCTTTCACCTTTTTTGTTTTTATTGTCAGTATTTTACTATTATTCATGCTATTGATCAACAATTCATTGCTATCAATTTTGTGTTAGATAGTTAATAATTTTCTATAGCTATTCAAGACAAAGGGAATGTTTTATATATACCTTCATTTAACCATTTCTGGGAATGATCTCTCCTTTTTTATAGATCAACATTTATGTTGGTATTATACTCCTGCCTCAAGAAATTTCTATACCATGTCTTGTAGGGAAGTTTTTTTTTTTTAAACTTTTATTTTTTATTTTATTGATTTATTTTTTTTTTGTGAGGAAGATCAGCCCTGAGCTAACATCCATGCCAATCCTCCTCGTTTTGCTGAGGAAGACTGACCCTGAGCTAGCATCCATGCCGATCTTCCTCCACTTTATGTGGGATGCCGCCATAGCGTGGCCTGACAAGGGGTGCATCCGTGCACGCATCTGGGATCCCCACCCGGGCTGCCAGCAGCAGAGCGCGCTCTTAACCGCTATGCCACGGGCCAGCCTGGGAAGTTTTAATTTATGAATTCTCTTTGATTTTGCTTGTCTCAAAAAGTCTTGTCCTTTGTTTTTGAAATGCAATTGGCTAGGTATATTTTGGATTGACAATAATTTTTTTTCTTTCAGCACTTTAAAGATGCCATACCATTTTCTTCTGGCTTGTGTAATTTATGATGGAAATTCTGCTTTTGTCTTTAGTCCTCTGTAATGTGTTAACCTGGGCAAACTTAGCAATTTGAATATGAAGTGTTCAGATGTTTTTCTTTCTTGTATTTATCTGGCTTGATGTTATCTAAATTTCTTGAATTTGTAATTTTATATTTGGAAAATTCTCAGCTGTTATCTCTTCAAATATTTCTTCTAACCCATTCAATCTCTCTTCTGTGTCTGGAATTGCAATTAGACATAAGTTACAACTTTTGATATTGTTCCACAGCTTGTGGATGCTCTATTTACCTCCCACACACACACCTTACTCTCTTTTTTTCCAGTGGTGTTTCAATTTGGGTAATTTCTATTGAATAACATTCAAATTCACTCATACTTTTCTCAGCTGTGTCATGTCTACTGATGAACTTGTCAAAGTGAACTTGTCTTCATCTCTATTATGGTGTTTTTTATTCCCTGTTTAGTAGGCAGAATAATAGCCCCTAAAGATATCCATATTCTGATCTCTGGAACCTACAAATACATCATGTTATATGATGTCTTATTCTGTTTAGGCTGCCATCACACAATACCATAGACTGGGTGGCTTAGAAATAACAGAAACTTATTTCTTCAATTCTGAAGCTGGGAAAGCCAAAATCAAGGTACTGGCAGATTTGGTGTCTGGTGAGGACATGCTTTCTGGTTCATAGCTGGCCTTCTCACTGTGTCCTTACAAGTTGGAAGGGGAAAAGGAGCTCTTTGGGTTCACCTTTGTAAGGGCACTAATCCCATAAGTGAGGCTATCACTCTCATGATGTAATTACCTCCCAAAGGCCCTACCTCCTAATACCATCACACTGGTGATTAGGATTTCAACACATGAATTTTAGGGGGGCACAAGCAGTCAGTCTATGGCACCTAGTAAATGAGGATTAAGTATGCAGATGGAATTAAATTTGCTAATAAACTGAACTGAGGATAGAGAGATTAACTTGGATTATCTGGGTGGGCCCAATGTAGTCATAAGGATCCTTCAGTGAGGAAGAGGGAGGTAGAAGAGTCAGTGTCAGAGTGATGTAATGTTAGAAAGACTCAATGGGCCATTGCTGACTTTGAAGAAAAATAGGAGTACAGGGCCAAGTCACGAAGTCCATCTCTGGAAGCAGTGAAGGGCAGGAACGTGTATTCTTCCCCCAGAGTCTCCTGAAAGGAATGTAGTCTTGTCAACATTTTGATTTTAGCCCAGTGAGACTCATTTTGGATCTGACTTTCAGAACCGTAAGATAATAAATTTGTGTTGTTTTAAGTCACCAATGTTGTGATAATTTACTGCACCAGCAATAGGTAACTAATACACATTGCATTTCCTCTATCTGTTTGTTCCTATTTCTCTCATAAAATTTCCCATCTGTTCATGCTTGTTGTCTACCTTTTCTACTATGAACATATTGTTCATAGTTATTTTTAATTCCCTTACTGATAGTACCAACATCTACATCATCTCTGTGTCTGATTGGCTGATTGCTTTTTCTAAGGGAATTTTTCTTTCAATCTTGTAGGTTTTGATGGATCAATATTCAGTGTATGTGAGAGTATATTAGAGACTGTGGTGGGTAGTATTTATGCCTGGAAATAGGCATGCTTATTTTTTTGCTATGCTATTAGTGGTGGGGGAGGGGGAATGAATCAATCTCATCAGGAGTTGATCTGGATTCGCAATTTGTTGTTTGCGTGTCTGCCTTCAATGTACTCCTAACTTCAAATCCCCCCAGCGTTACCTTGTGCTTAGGTTCTGGATCATATTTCGGAGAGTTTTACCTCAATGTTCCTCTCCAACAACAGTATTAGGTCTTGCATTTGCACTTATACCTTAGAGAGGGTCTAGTTCCTGTTCCTTCCCCTCCTTCAGAAATAGAAATTCCTGGTTACTTGAGGCTTAGTAGCCTTGGCAGTGGGGCAGGAGGATTCTCTTTTCCTGAGTCAGCCTCTGTCTTAGGTTCCACGTCCCTGAGTTTCAGGAGTACAGCTTTCTAAGTGATCCTGCTTCTTCCTCAGTGACGGGGGATCTCTAATTTTCCAGGTCCAGGATGATTTTCTGTGCCTTCCCAGGAGTAGAGGGCATTTTCTTCCACCCTTCCACCAGTCACTGTGAGTCTTCTTGTGTGTGTGCTCTGTGATTGATGGTGCTTGTTGTCTTTCTTCCAGAGGCAGAAGCTTTGGTTCCTTAGGGGAGAAGTGACTGGGTGGTGTCTCATGCTTCTCCTTCAGTAGCACTGACGTCATTGTCTTAGTCAGCTTGGGCTGCCATAACCCGTATCACAGACTGGTAGTCTACTTGCTCCCATAGGCAAGTGCTCAAGTCTCATTTCTCCCTGGAGGTACCTCTTTCCTTAGATTTGGTGGCTGCCTGTGACCTCAGCTTTACGGCAGGTTAAAGAAAATTTATGATTCTGTAGATTATACAGCTTTTTCTTTTTGTTGGTGTGGGAGCAGTGTTCTTTCTATCTCTTTACATCCTAGATAGACTCCAGGAGTCTATCTGATCTATAATATTCAAAAGTAGCTGTCCATAATCTTTATTCTAGAAGTAAATTTTGGCTAGATGTCTTGTAGAAAATGGTGGACAATCATCTGGCATTGAATGTTGCTTTGGTATAGTCTGATGCTACAATGAAATTTTTTCCCTTTTAAGTCACTTGATCTTTTGACTGGATGTCATTTTTTTTCTGTTTTTAAAGCCCAAATGACTTTACTAGTATATGCTAGTAAACTATTATTCTAGCATATACTAGTATACTGTGTTATACTATACAATACATACATGCGTATATAGCATACAATACACAAATAGTATACAACATAGTATACTATAGAATTTGTGGTCATTTTTTCCTGGCACATTAATGTGCCCTTTTAATATTGGCGTATATTTATTCAGTTTCAATTTTTTGGTTTCCTTCGCATGTCTTCTCTAGCTATTTTATTACTAATTCCTTTGATCTCTTTTATTATTTCCATTTTAATTTTTACTATATGGCACTTGACAGAGAAGTTTGTTGACTCCACATTTATAGGAAAGATTTACTCCTTTTTCCTTTCACGTTTTCTTATACCTTTTTATGGATGCTGGGCTTAACTCTTGTGTTGTTTATTTTAGAATAAATAATATGTAGATATTAGTAGACAGTTCTGGAGGGGAAAAGAAGGTTTGGCCTCATAGATTTTGTAGCTCAAGTCTTTTCTCCCCAACTGTTATAGAGATGAACTATTATTTTTAAAAATGCAGAGCCCCTGTGTATTTGCCTACTTCATCTCTCAGAACCTCACATATTTTGGAGGTCTTCTACTGTCAGCCCTATGTGCTTATTCTCTTACTGGCCACTGTTACCACGTGGAGTAGTCCTTGCCTTCTGAGGTCACCCATGTGCTTCAGAAGTTGTGTTTTTGTTTGCCTTTTGAGCTGCTACCTGTGAGGCTCTGAACACTTTCATCACATTTCCTCTGTGCTCTCCAAGCACTTGCCCTGTTAAATCTCAGCCCAACTCACAGCAGTTCTAAATAAAGGTGGAGTTCTCTTTTTTTTGAGGGTGCACATTTTCCGGAAACTTCTGTCATCTTCTACTACTAGGCTCCCTCTCTTCTTCGAATTCTTCTTTGACCCAATCTCCTGGCTTTTTCTTATGACTTCTTACCCAGTTCATCTGGTCTCCATCGCTTTTGATGGCACTATCATATCATTTGTAATTTCTGTTTTCTCTGTTTCCTAGTTGACTGAACATGCCTTCTCTAATTTGCTCACTGCTTCTTTCCTTATCTTACATGTTTTCCTGTGAAAAGGTAAAAAATATTCTGAAATAAGTTTTCTCAAATTGTTCCTGCTGGAAGCTACTAATATTTTCCTAATTGTTTTGATAGTTACTGAATTAAGGGTTGTATATGATGATTGATGGTTCAGTGATTCTCAAAACTGATATCATCAAGCAAAATTTTAATTAATATTCTATCCTGGACCTTATGATATAAAATATGCTGATTACTAAACAGACCACATTTATGAAATAATTGTTCATTGTCAAAGAGACATTTGTAATTTCTAATTAAAGTTGCTAATTAGCATGAACATCATGAGTTACTCTCATAGAATTGATATAGTATTAAACAAAACAAAGACAGAAGAAATTTTAATTAGTCTAGGCAATCTTAATGCTGTTAAATTTGCATTCTCTTCTTGGCTCTTTAAAATATTGAAAACATATTTAAGACACCAATTACAATCAACATGAAAAGATTCTGAGGATTCCAGGAACCAGTGCTGTGAACTATTCAGAAGTAACCTTTGAACATTCTTTTTATTGAACTTTAATTACTTTGCAGTTCATTTAAAATTTTTTACCCAATTTTGCATAATAAAAATACAATTGACTGAATTTCTAAGTGGTAATTTTATGACTATGAAGTTAAAATGGCAAAAATGAATGCATAAACATCTTACAGATTAAATAAAACTTTTGACAAGCTGGTAGTTTAGATTTCCATATTACCAGAAATGTCTCTCGTTCTGGAAACTAGTAGTTCACTTTTGCTTTGACAAAATTCCTCTTAAATATAAGGAAGCTGTGATTAAATAATTGGGTTTTGTGTTTGTAATTTATTATCAAATAATTAAAATATACAATAATGTACAAAAAACAACAAAATGAAATTGATATAGTCATTATCCAAATTAAGCAATAAAATATTATCAACACAGTTGAAAACATCTGTGTACTTTTCGAGAATTGAATCTTTCTCCTTGTTCTTGATGAACCCTAAATTTAGATCTTGTTACTTCTTTATATTTATTTCTACTTTTACTATATCTGTAGATAAACTTGAGGAATCTATAGCTTTTTTTAATGTTTCAGTTGTATGCAGATGTGTACTCTTTTGAATCTTGATTTTTCTGTCAATACTAGAATTGTGATATTTATCCATGTTAAAAAAATGCAGTATTAGTTCACTAATTTTCAGTGTAATGTCCTATCCTAAGTTATGAAAAGAACAAAATTTAGTTTTCCACTCACTTCCTGATCCTTATTTGTGTAATTTCCAGTCATTTATGATTACAATCAATGCTACTATGAACATTATTTTATTTTTTATTTATTTACTTTTTTTGTGGAGAAGACCAGCCCTGAGCTAACATCTGATGACAATCCTCCTCTTTTTTTTTTTTGCTGAGGAAGACTGGCCCTGGGCTAACATCCATGCCCATCTTCCTCTACTTTATATGGGATGCTGCCACAGCATGTCTTAACAAGTGGTGCGTCGGTGCACGCCCAGGATCTGAACCGGTGAACCCCGGGCTTCAGCACTTGAGCACGCGCACTTAACCACCTGCACCACCAGGCCGGCCCCTGAACATTCTTTTAAACATATCCTTGGTTGTCTACCAAATTGTTGTTATCTTTTTTTTTTTAATTCTGTACCTATTTGGGATAGTAATCATTGTTGGTTTTTATCTGTTGCTAGTATCTTCTTCTAGTTTGTTTCTTAGTTTTGCACTTTTTTGAGGTGTCTCTTGGTGAATATATGTTGTTAATTTTGACATAGTCAAAATCATCACTCTTACTCATTATATTTTGTGCTTTTTGTCTTGTTGAAGAAATTCTTCCCTACTTGGATGTCATCAAAATATAATTCTATATTTTTGTTAAAAAGGTAATTTTTATATGCATTGTTAATCTACATAGAATTTATTTTTATGTGCAATTTGATATATTAATACATTTTTACTTCCTTCTATATCAATAACAATTGTCCCAATATTATTTGTTAAATAGTCCACCCTTTCACACTGATTTTTAATACCACTTCAGTCATCTGTGTAGCTTCTGTCCATGCATCAGCCTGTTTCTGGGCTCTTAATGTTGTTCCTCTGGTCTGTTTGTCTATACTTGTGCCAACACTATAGTGTTATACTTTCCATAGTTTTATATTAAAGCTAAATATTTGGGATTTAAGTCATCTAATTGTCATCTTCCACAAATTTTTTGGCTATTTATTGTCCTTAAATTATGTTTCTATTGTGCGCTTAATAAATTTTATTGAAAATCCTTTTGGGGTTACCTTCAGAATTGCATTGAATCTATAGTTTGCAGAAAATTGACATCTTCCTAATATTAAGATGTTGTATACATGACATGTTATGTCTATTCATTGACGGCTCTTTCTTTGTCCTTAAATAAGTTTTATACTATTTTTTTCCTAAAGGAAATGTATGCCTTTTTTAGACTTATTTCTAGGTACTCAATATTTTTGTGGTCATTATAAACAGCATTTGTTTTCTAAATACAATTATTTTAAAACATATGTATTGCTGAGTAATGTAATAAAATTGGACTTCATATTGATCTCATTTTCAGAGACCTTACTAAATTCTTCATTAAATCTAAAAATTTAAGTTCAAGAGTTCTTGAGATTTTTATGTGAACAATAGGCAATCATATTGCTTATATGTGAAGGCAATTTTGTTTCTCCATCCCAATTCCTATAGTTTTCATTTCATTCTTTTGTTTCTCTGCTGCTGTTGATACTTCTAATGTATTATTAAACGTGAGAGGTAATAGTAGGAATCTCGATCTTGTTTCTGATTTTTTTTTTATTTTTCCTGAGGAAGATACACCCTGAGCTAACATCTGCTGCCAATCTTCCTCTTTTTTTTTTGTATGTGAGCCACCACCACAGCATGGCCGCTGACAGGCACGTGGTGGTAGGTTTGTGCCAGGAACCGAACCCGGGCCTCAGAAGCGGAATGCGCTGAACTTAACCACTAGACCACCGGGGCTGGCCCTTGTTTCTGATTTTTAAAAGCAATATTTCTATCACTGAAGCATAAAATAAGTAATATCCTACCAGATTTTTATAGATACACTTTACTTGATTTTTTTTAAGAGGAAATCATTAGTTAATGAAGAGACTTTATAACGAATTAATGGTTTTTTATCATTTAACTTTTCAAAATTCATTCAAATTATGTGATTTCTTTGCCCTTTTAATCTTATGAGGAGTTAAATTAGAATATTTTTAAATATAAAAACAGCTTGGTTTACTGGAATATATTTAACTTGGTCATAATGTATATATTTTTTAGTACTTTACTGGATTTTGCCAGCCAATATTGTTTTAAATATTTATATATATTCATGAAAAAAATGTGCATGTAATATTATTTTTAACTCTCTTTGACCAATTATAGTAGTAAAACTATTCTAGACTCTTTAAACTATTAAGGAAATATGCTTTGCCCCTCTATTCTTATAGAATTTGTGTAATACTGGAATTTTGTTTCCCAAGAAATTTTAGTGGAATTCACCTGTAAAACTAGATTTAGTGTTTGTTTGTACTTTCAATGAGTGAGCTTTTGGATACTAATTTAGTTTCTTTAATGCTTATAGCTTTAATAGCTTTTATTTTCTTATATATCAGTTCAGTTGTTATATTTTTCAGAAATATGATTGTATTGGTCAAATATCAAATTTATTACCATACGCTTTTTGGTGATACTCACTTGCTCTTAAAACAAAAATAACACACATTGTCTTAAATTATTTCATGTTAAATTTTTTTATATTATTTTTGCCTTCTATTTCTTTTTAATTAATCTTGTCAAATATTAGGTATTACCTAATCTTTGCCTACTGCAAATTTTTGGTGTTTTTGGTTATCTCTTCCATTTTTGATTTCTAGTTTTGCCCTTAATTCAAATGTCTGTGGAGTAATTCTACCGTTCTTTTCCCAATTTTTTGAGTTGGATATTTAGGTCATATCATTTATATTCTGTCTTTTATAATATAAGCATTTAAAGATATAAATATATATCATATTTTATAAGGATTTTAAGTACCACTATAATTTTATCTTACAAACCTTAGATTTAATATCATTTTATCATTATTGTTTTCTATGTATATATTTTAAAAATAACTTTAATCATTTTATTTTATGCTTTGTATTTTCCTTGCTTTTTCTACATTTCTTCTAACATCTGTCTTACTTTTATACTGTTTTTTTAATTCCATTTTTTTCTCTTCTTCTGGAAATTACATTGCTAATCTCATTTCTTCAGCGTGTTCTTAAACTTTTTTTTTTTTCCTGTAAGGAAGACTGGCTCTGAGCTAACATCCATTGCCAATCATCCTCTTTTTGCTGAGGAAGATTAGCCCTGAGCTAATATCTGTGCCCATCTTCCCTTATTTTGTATGTGGGCTGCTGCCCCAGCATGGCTTGATGAGCAGTGTGTATGTCCACACTTGGGATTCGAACCTGCGAACCCCAGACTGCCGAGGCAGAGTGCACGAACTTAACCACTATGCCACTGGGCCAGCCCCATCTTCTGTGTGTTCTTAAACTTTTATCATGCATACTGAACATCTGACATTAGTCATTATATCTTTCTCCTCCCAAGCAAGATGAGGACCTAGAACAGTATAACTCCACCTATTTTGCTTACAACTTGTTTTCTAATATTCCAGGCCAATATGTTTCCAATTTCGGAAATCAAACAGTATCATGCTTTTAATAGTCAGTTATTTTCAATTTAAAATCTATGTACTAGTTTCTTTCTCACTATTATTTCTCCCATCTCAGATTTTTCTAAAGCCCCTCTCTTAAGACTTCCCCTTACGCCCATTTGTTAGGGGTAAACCCTCTCAGTTTTAATCCAAAATGCCATCATTTCAACTTGTTTTTGATTATTTAGCCTTCTATACAATTTTATGTTTCTAGTGATTTTCTTTCAGTTTTTCGAAGCTGTTATATCCTTGTCTTTTAGCTTCTACTCTGCTGCTGAGTAATCTGTTGTTAGAGTAATTGCTGATTTTTGTGGCTTCTGTTGTTTTTTTTTTTTTCTCTCTCACTCTGATTCAAACTTTTTTCTACTTTTAAGATTTTCGACTTTGACGTCCTGTAGCTTCATTATACTATGTTTAAGTATAGAATTTCTTCATAAATATACTGCCTGGGGTTTTATGCCTCCTCTTTAGGTCTATTTCCCAGTTCTCCAATACTTCGTTCATTTCTAATTTTCTGTTCAACCTAACCACTAAGTTTTCTATTTCAGTGGGATTACATTTTATAAATCTAGATGTTCTAATTAGTTATTTTTCAAATCAGGCTTGTTAATTTTTATTGTGATATTTCTTGTACATGTTTCTAATCCTCTCATGTATTTCTCTATAATTTTTAAACATATTTAGTTCATAATCCAGATCTGTTTAGTTGAATCAGTTTGACATATATATATATATATATATATATACACACACACACAGTCATGATAGTAGCATCACAGTTAAGATGTACACTATTTCCATCACTCCAACAAGCCATCTTGTGCCACTTTTGAGTCAATCTCCTCCTACCACTGACATCGCTGGTCACAACCGATGTGTTTTCTGTCCCAATAATTTTGACTTTTCTAATGTTACGCAAATGGAATTATACATTATGTTATTGTCTGTGTCCAGCTTCTTTCATGTGAGATTCATTCTTATTGTTGCATGTATCAATAGTATAGTACTTAAAGTATTTGTATAGTATTTCATTGTGTTGATTTTTTGCTCATTGTGTTTATTCATTACTCTATTGATGAATGTTTGAGCTATTTCTAGTTTGAGGCTAATATTAATAAAGCCAATATAAATATTTGTGTATACATCATTGTGTGGTAAAACATGGTTTCATTTCTCTTGGGAATTCCTATACCCAGGAACAGGATTGCTGCATTATATAACAAGTATAGGTTGAATTTCACAAAAACCTACCAAACAGTTTTTCAAAAAAAAAGGCTGTACCATTTTGCATTCCCAATTGCTGCACATCCTTGCCAGCACTTGATTCTGCCTTTTTAATTTTAGCCTTTGTAGTGTGTGTATAGTGGTATCTCATTTTGATTTCAATGGCATTTCAATTGTGAGTAAAGATGTTAAGCATATTTTCTCGGGCTTATTTTCCATTCCTATATCTTCTTTGGTGAAGTACTCATTCAAATATTTTTCCTATTTCTTTATCAGATTATTGATTGGTAAGAGTTATTTATATATTATGGATGAAAGTCTTATATCAGTTATGTATTTTGAAAATATTTTCTTTCAGTCTTAACTGGAAATCATTTTCTCAACAGTGTTTTAAGATTAATAGTACTTTTTAACTTGGAAGATGGTTAACTTATCAGTCATACCTAACAAATCTTACTATACTGTCATAAAGATTTCTCCTATGTTTAGACATTTTTTTATAGTTCTACCTTCTACTTTCACATCTATAACCCATTTTAAGATAATTTTAGTATGGTATAAGATAAAGGCTGAGGTGTTTTGTTGTGTTTTTGCATAGGGATACCCAATTTTTTCAGCATCATTTGTTAAAAAGACTATCATTTCCCATTGAATTAAGTTGGAACATTTGTCAAAAATCTAATTGACCACATATGAGAGAGGTCTATTCCTGGTATTTCTATTCTCTCCCATTGTTCCATATGTCTATCCTTAGTTAATACTGTCTTCAGTGCTATAACTTAATAGTAATACTTGAAATCATGTAGTATAAGTCCACTAACTTCATTCTCCTTTTTCAAAATTCCTTTGGCTGTACTAATTTTTGTCTTTCCATATCAATTTTGGAATAATCTCATTAATTTTCTGTTTAGAAAAGTATGCTCTGATTTTGATTGATATTACATTAAATCTAATAATCATTTGGGGGAAAATTGACATCTTAACAATTCTGAGTCTTCTGATTCATGAACACAGTATATCTTTTGATTTATTTAGGTCTTTATGTTCTCTCAGCAAAATTTTATAGTGTTTAGTTTAGAGATCTTGTGCATATTTTGTTAAATTTATTCCTTAATATTTCATGGTTTTGATGCTATCATAAATGGTATGTTATATATTTCAATTTCCAATTTTCCTTTATTAATAAATAGGAACACATTTAAGTTTTGTTTATTGAGTTTGTATCCTGCAACTTTATTAAACTCACTTATAAGTTTTACCAGCTTATTTTTGGATATTCCTTTGCGTTTTCTACATAAATGATCATGTTTTCTGAGAATAAATACAATTTTATTTCCGTGCCATAACATGTGCCTTATCATTTCTTATTCTTGTATTATTGCACTGGCTAGGCCATCTAGTGCAGTATTGAATAGATGTGGTGAAGGCTGCCATTCTTGCCTTGGTCCCAATCTTAGGCGGAAAACATTCCATCTTTTAACATTAAGCGTAATGTTAGCTATAGATTCCTTATACAAAAGTTTCCTCAGTATGGGGCTGTTACCTTTATTCCTAGTTTGCTGAGATTTTTATCATGAGTGGATGTTGAATTTTGTCAAATACTTTTATTGCTCCTATAAAAAGATTTTTTAAAATTCTTGTTTGATCAGTTATTATGATGTATTATATTTACTGAATATTGACATAACCTTTCATTCTTGGGAAAATGGTCATGGAATAGTACCCATTTTATATGCTGCTCGACTTTATTTTCTAATATTGTGTTAAAGTGGTGTTTTGGTGAGGAAGATTAGCGGTGACCTAACATCTGTTGCCAATCCTCCTCTTTTTGCTGAGGAAGACTGGCCTCGAGCTAACATCTGTGCCTACCTTCCTCTATTTTATTTGGGATGCAGCCACAGCACGGTTTGATGAGCCGTGTGTATGTCTGAGCCCGGGATCCAAACTTGTGAACCCCGGGCCATCATCGAAGTGGAGCATGCGAATTTAACCCTTATGCCTCTGGGCCAGCCCCAAAGGGTTTTTTTTTAAATATTCACGAGGCATATCAGTCAACGCTTTTCTTGTTTGACAAACATTTTATCTTGTTTTGGTATCATAGCAATTAAGGTCCCATAGAAAACATAAGGAAGATTTAACTCCTTTTTTATCTCCTTTTTAGGGCTGGGATTATTTCTTACATATTTGGTAGAATTAATCAGTGAAGTCATCTTCACCAGGATCCTTGTCAGAAAGATTTTAACCAGAAAACCAATTTCTGTACAAGATATAAAGTTTTCTATTTCTTTTTGAGTAAGGTTTGGTGATTTGTGATTTTCAAGGAATCTATCTATTTCATAAAAATTATCAATTGCATTGGCAAGAAAATTGGTCATAACAGTCTATTATCCTTTTAATTTCTAGTATATGAAGTATGCCCACTCCTTCCTTCTTCTCTCAATTACTGAGAAAGAATTGAGTTCTTCAACTATAATAGCAGATTTTTCTATTTCTCCTTTTACTTCTATCAGCTTTTGCTTTATATATTTTGAATCTTTATTATTTGCTGCATTCGTATTTAGGATTGCTATATCTTCTCGATAGATTGATCTCTACATCGTTATGGGATGTCCCTCCTCATCCCTGGTAATATTTCTTGTTCTGACCTTTACCTTGTCTGACACTAATAGAGCCTCTCAAGCTTTCCTTTGCCTAGAATTTGCGTAATACATTTTTCCACCATTTTACTCTTAATTTATATATATTTTTCTATTTAAAGTGGATTTCTTATCAAAAAATATAGTTGTATATTGCTTCTATATCCAGTATTATTGTGTTGCCTTGTAATTGGAGAGTTTAGACCTTTTATAACAATATAATTCTTGATAATGGTTGGGAATTTAAAGCTACCGTCTTGCTATTTGTTTTCTTTTTACTCTAAATGTATTTGTTCCTTTGCACTCTTTTTCTACTATTTTGGACTAAACAAATATATTTTCATGATTCATTTGTATCTCAACTATTGGTTTATTTATTTATCATTTTGTTTCATTATTTTTCAGTTGTTGATCTCTATGGTTTACAATATACATCTTTAATTTATAGGAATCTACATATGTGTAATAATATACCTTTCACATAAATTGTAAGAAACTTCCAGATGTATACATTTCCTTTCCCACTTCCTTTGTTTTATTTTTTGTCATACATCTTTATTCTGCATATTGTAAACACCGCAAAGCCTTGCCGCTATCCATTTTGTACATACGCATTTTTCTTTTAAAGGGATTATAAATAAGAAAAAAACTGTCTGTCATGTTTCCCCACATGTTCATTATTTCTGGTGCTGTTTATTTCTTTGTTTTCCAAATCTCTACCTGGTATCATACTCTTTCTTTCTGAAGAACTATATTAAAATGTTCTTGAGATTAGATCTGCTGGCAATGATGTCCCTCAAGTTTTGACTTTCTGAAAAATCCTTTTCCATCACTTTTGAAAGACATTATCACAAGATATAGTGAAAAATTATAAGTTCTCAGGTTTTTCATTCAGAACTTTAAACATGTGGCTCTACCGTCTTCTGATTTGCATAGTTTCCGATGACAAATCTGCTATTATTCTCATCTTTGTTTCTCTGTATTTACATTTTATTCTTTTTTTATCTCTGGATGTCTTCAACAATTTTCTCTTCATCTTTAATCTCTAGTAGTTTGACTTTGATAAGCTTGGATCTTTTTTTTTAATCCTGCTAGGGGTTCTTTGAGATTTTTCGTTCTGTGGTTTGTTTCTTTTCGTCAATTTTGTAAATTTCTTGGCCTCTGTATCTTCAAATATTTCTCCTCTCATTCTCTTCCTCTTCTCCTTTTGAAATTCAAATCAAATGCATATTAGACCTGTGGACAGAGATCTTAGATCGTTTTTCTTCCTTCGTCTTTCTCTCTCTATTTTAATTTGGGAAATTTCTATTCATCTGTCCTCAACTTCATCAATTTTTTTCTCTGCTGTGCCTAGTTTTTCAGCATGCCTGTCAAAGGGATTCTTTATCTCTAGCATTTCTTCTAGCATATCCATTCAACATGTTTTTGATATCTTCTCTCTCAATGCTGAAAGTTCGCATCTGTTCATGAATATTTTCCCACAGTAGACTGCTGTTGCTTCTTACTCAGCGCAATGCTTCTGATAGGGATGAGTCTTGTTTTTTTTGTTTTGGTTTTTGTTTATTTGTTTGTTTTTTGTGGAGGCATTCTTCTGTCCATCCCTGGTCATTGTCAGGCCTTGTGTATCTGATCTTTGGAAGGAGGGCTTTCTTATCATCCCATGCCCTTCTCGCACGGTTACAAAACACTGCTTTTGTGTCAGCGGGGGTTCTTGAGCACAAAAGAGTTTTTGTCCCTTTCCAGTATCAGCCAAGCTCTCTTCTGTGTCAGTGCACAGTTGTTTCCACGAGTGGGTTTCCTCTACTTCCCTTGGTAGCAGGTAGACTTTATGTTGTATTAACAGGGTGGGGATGTGCAGGTTTTCCATCCTGCCCCAGCAGCTGCTGACTTTTCCTGAGACTATAAGGCGTGAGCATTTCCTGGCTCTTCCCAGCAGCAGATTGTATTTGCTTCGCATGAAAGAAAGGTTCACATGCCCACAGTTTTTACCTGTTTCCCAGCAATGTCTGGTCACCGTCTGTATGCTTATGCAAAGGAGAGTGGATCTCTGTCTTCGAGCTTTCTCGTAAATACCCAGTGGTGGTTGTAGAAAACAGCTGACAAGTGATAGCTGCTGCCCTTGATATCTGAGAATCCCCCAGATTCTGAACTGTCACTCAGGCTCACACTCTGCCTTTAAACATGTGTTAAAATTGAAGAGTTTTTTCTTGCCTGATATTATGGTTGCTACCACTTGTTCTCATGTTCCACCAAAGATGAAACCATTTATATGTCCCTCTGCCCTCTGAGGGGCTTGTCACATATTGGAATTCAGTTCACCTGATTACTTTGAGACTTTAGCTCTGTGATGGGCTAAAAAAAAGTTGAAATTTCCTGGTTTACCTAGATGCTGCACATTGTTAGGGTGGGAGCAATGTTTCATTGCAGTTTTCTACATCCTAAGTGAAAGTGGAACCATGCAACATCACCTTTATAGTGTATAAGGACAATAATGCCTAAATGGTAACTTTTCCAAGGAAATTGCCTCACATTAAAAGTAATGGCTTTGACACAATTCCACGTTAACCTCTTCAAAATAAATCTGGCGTAAGAATTGTTCTGACAGACACACCTCAAGTTAAATTCCTTTCGAGTTTGATATTATTAACTTTTTCAAATTTCCTTAGGTTTTATTCATTTCATACTTGGGATTATCAGTTTTTAAAGCCGTTCTCTTGATCTCTGTACTGTTCTTGCTTCTTTCTTTCAAACGTCAATTAGCCATTCACATCGGTATATTACCATGATACCTTTTAATTATTATGTTGAATTAAACCCTGGTGTTCTGGAGTATGTGTATCTCAGATGAAGGCCACAGCTTCTCATGAAAACAAAGCTCAAAGTAAGTATAAAGAGACGTAATATATTATGTTTCATGTAAGCCTCCTGACTGATTCTGAAAAGGTCCTGGGCATTAGATTCAATGATGGTTTTCATTGCTAGTGCCATATGTTAAAAATAGAATAAAAAAGCTTATTTCAGAAAGATACCACAAAAATCAATGACATTTCCATACAAGAAATAAATATTTGGAAACTAAAATTTAAAAAATGTTTCTGTATAACTTTTAAAAAGGAGGAAGTGGAGTGAACTGCTCTTGTTAGATTCAAAGGAAATGTAGATGGTCTTACATATGACAATCAAAAGATACATGGAGTTTTATAATGGAATTTATAATAACATAAATTTTCAAAATATATTCACCACTGGATTTGTAATTTCTTGATAATAAGAAATATTGGGATCTGAAACTTTCTGAGACAATTTGTGTCTTGTTTTGATGTTGGAAAAGGAAATGAGGAGCTTCAAAAAATGGCTTCCTGTCATTATGATGCTAGCTTTTTATATATTCATGCTTAACTTGATGTAGGCTAAAGGTTATTTGTAAACACACAATTCTTTAATTACCATCTTCTTCATTTTATTCCATTAGCATACCATTAGAAACATAATTCATAAATGTATTCCCTGGTACTTTTAAATAATACATGAAGATCCCAGAACACTACTTAAATTGTCAGGAGTTAAGCTATTTCTTCAGCTTTTTAACTTCTGTTATAGTAAGTCCTTTTGTTTATCTTATAAGTATGTTCATAAACTTGTTTAAAAAGGAAAGGTAGCATTGGAATTTAGGAAATATCTTTGAAGTTGTCATGTTATAAATCCAATAATTTAATTGTTTATCACTTTTTTTTGTTTTTTTTTTTTTTTTTTTGCTGAGGAAAATTGGGCCTGGGCTAATATCTGTGCCCATCTTCCTTTACTTTATGTGTGGGACGCCTGCCACAGTGTGGCTTGGTAAGCGGTGCATGGATTCGCACCTGGGATCTGGGCCCACGATCCCTGGGCCGCAAAGCAGAGTGTGTGAACTTAACCAGTAAGCCACCGGTCCAGCCCCTTATCACTTTTTTAAAATTTTTATTTACTTTTATTCTTTAGGGTTGTGTGGATGTGAGAAACAATGAGGATGATTTAATTAATGATATTTTTAAACAATGAACATTTGCGGAGGAAATGGTTGTGGAAATTAATTTCATTTCATTTATATCTGCATGGAAACATTATATTTCTGGAAATTTCTTTATTGTTTTAGATGACAAAGTAAATTTTTGTGAAATAGATGAATTAAAGCAGTGTAGTCAATTCAAAATTATATGAGATTTAGTTAAACATAATGGTGTCAGAATAATATGTCATTTGGGTCATGATGACTTATAAAAACTATTTATTATAATATTTGACATGTGAACTTGTATTATTAGTGATACAGCTCTTTTATAAAAAGACTTGGCTCATAATGTTAAGAAAAACACATAAACTGATATTACTGAGATGTGCATTTTTTATTTGGTTCTCATAATATAAACCTTTTTTAATTGCATGTATATAAAAACATAAACTATTTATAGGTCCTTCCTCTAAAATCTGATGTATCTTCCTACCTAAATGAGAGTTGGCATACAAACAAGACCCATCATAGAAAACATGTCCTTCTCAGGGCACCAGAAGACACTTTCCTAACCTCCCTTCCTACGTTAGAGATGCTGTCATTTTGAAGCAGTTTGTTGTGTTTTGTTTTTTCATCATTAGCTTTGACCTCACTTGTTAAATCTTGTAATACGACAAGCCTTTGAATATCACCTATTAGTATAGCAACATTTTCTTCCCTTTTAAAAAAGTTTATATTGAATTCATTTAGGTTTACAAACATTTATAAAAATTGTACAGTTTTTCCTCATATACTATCAACCACATAGTCGAGTTCCAGTTGCTCTGCATCCTCTCCAGTATTTGATATTGGCAGCATTTTTTTTATATTAACTATTCTAATAGGTGTTTAGTGGTATCTTATTTTACTTTTAATTTGCATTTCCTTAGTGTTAATGATGGGGGGTATCTTTTATAGAATTAATTACCATCAATATACATTCTTAGTGAAGTATCTTTTTACCTTTTTTAATTGGGTTCTTTATTTTTCTGTTGTTAGTTTTGAGGGTTCTTTATATATTTTAGATGCAATTCCTATGTCAGAAATGTGATTTGCAAATGTTTTCCCAGTCTGTGCCTTGTCTATTCATCCTCTTAATGATCTCTTTTACAAAACAAATATTTTCAATTTTTAAAAAAATTTTTTTCCCCCAAAGCCCCAGTAGATAGTTGTATGTCATAGATGTACATCCTTCTAGCTGCTGTATGTGGGATGCGGCCTCAGCATGGCCGGAAAAGCAGTGCGTCGGTGCGCGCCCAGGATCCGAACCCGGGCCACCAGCAGCGGAGCGCGGGCACTTAACCACTAAGCCACGAGGCTAGCCCTTCAATTTTGATAAAGAACAATTAATAATTTTTTTAAAGTTATGGTTTGTGTCGATGGAGTCATATTTAAAAACTCTTTCTGTTACTCAAGGTCAAAAATTATTTTCCTACTTGTCTTTAGAAGCTTTGTAGTTTTATGTTTAGAGTTACCTTTCCCTTTAAACTGTACTATTCTCTTAATGACAATCTGAACATTGATTATATAAATTAAACACAAGAAACAAATTGAAGGGCAGTTTTTTTAATTGTTGAGAACTATATAAATTTGAAAAATACTTAAAAGTGATTTTAGTTTGGTAATTTTTATTATTAGAAGAAACTAAGGTTGTTACATGGTGTTGTGGATCCTATGACGTTAACTACTATATCACCTAAATAACTAACTTTGCTGTGTAAACTTTGGGCAGCTCACTATGGTCACTGTGCTATAAATACTTATGAGAAACAGATCAAAGCCCTACAGCTGTATATAAATGATTCTGTCCTGAGAAATTAAATGAAAAGAAAATATTTCCAAAATATCTGACAATAATTCAATCGAATACACTGAGAACTAAAGCTTAAATCCAGTCTTTAAAACGAATGAAACCTCTCATCACTACAAAAGTGAGAGAAAGAATGGATCACCCTTCCACCTTCTCAGAAGATAGCCAGGCACTAATGAGAAAATTCAAATGGTACACACTTTATCATACTTTCAGTATCTAATTTTTTCTGTATTTTTTTGGCAAGGAACAATTGCAAGAAAATAATAGTTTTCAGACAGTTTCAAAGGCTTTAATTAATTAACTTGGTCTTCCCCATTTAGAATTCAATTGAAGTTGTTACAACTGGTGCTCACATCTCATTGAAAAACAGATGGATTGAAAGATGAGCTATCTGCTGTAATATAAAGATGGCCTGTGCATTGCACATCTAACAATTCTTTTCATTCCTTTTGAACTATCAATATCGTCGGGACATCTTCTAGAACACTGAAGTTTTTCTTCCCATTCCTTCTAATATCATCATCGCTGTTTTCATTTTCTTCTTTGCAATTGCGTAGTTCTTTACAGAAGACTCATCTTCTTCAACTGAAATACCACATTCAAAGATGACTTTCATGCAATCATGAACAAATAGCTGAAAAAGAAAAGCAGCACTTAAACCATGCTTTTCAAGGTCTACCTTTGAAAAAATTGATGAATACTAGAATAATAGAATAGCAGAGAGGTGGAACCTCACAGATGTTCAGATTTCCTCCTTCCTTTTGACAAAAGCAGAGATGAAGTCCCCAGATGGGAAGTGCATTTTCTGAAGTCAGTCAGCTAAGTCTGTAAACAAGTACCTCTAATCATTATCTGCTTTTGTTTCATCCCAACATACAGATCTTTTAAAATCATCTTCTACGATTCCCAACAGTTTAGAAATCATTGGCATGACTTGTCATAAGCGGGTCCAGGAGGTAAAAATACATTAAAAATGTAACAAGGTGTCAGTACAGATTGGACCTCCAGATTTTTGAAGCTAGGAAATTGCCAATTAAAAAACTTTTAAGCATTTTCTACCTTCTTGGTCATGGATTGGCATTTTACTTTAAGGACGATGCCTCTTTGTTCTGGGAAGATGGAATTGAGTGGTCCTTTTGACTGTGATGATTTAGGAGTATTTTAAACTTGTCAGGGACCTGGGGCCTATGACCTACCAGTGCATAGGGTAAATGGACCTCCAACGCAACATTCTATTTATTTTCACTTATTTACCTGAGAGCTACAGACTCTCATGGGAGCAGAGTGACTGTGACACTGATGTCTTCTCTTTGTGATTAAAAATTAGTAGGACACATCTAAAGGCTGGTGGCCCAAGTAGAGGCCATATGACAGGGAAGGAGAACCAGAGAGTTGAGAGAAAAGGCACACTAAGGGAAAAAGGAGACTGAATCCATGATTTTTTTTAGCGCTAGAAACGGGTCAGGGAGAGAGAAACTGGTTCTCTGCACTTTGCTGTCTTGTTGCTCCTGGACCCTGACTCTATTTGGCCGCTCTATGGTGTGTTTGGACATGTCCTAGAGAAAATGCTGGGAGCAAGTGTACTGAAAGTACCCCGTGCCTCACTAAAAACTGTAAAACTGCTTCCCATGCAGTTCTGCTGCAGGATACTCCTAACTGAACGTGAACTTGAAAGGAAAATTCACTCACTCTAAGCCTGGGTGAGGTGGTCAGGTAAAGAGCAGGACATACTGTCTGCAAGAGCTGGTAGCTGGCCAGACCCTGTCTGAGAAAGATGCCCGGCTTCAGCATGGCTCTCGTGACACCAGGGCCACCGCCAGTGTCACGAGAGTGGGAGGAGTGGTAGAGGAGGCGGGCCGCGGGGTTGGCTGAGCTCAGCCATCGTGGGAGCACACCACTGCTTCCTGCTTCACTGACCGAGACCTGGCGATCAGAAACGAATTCATGAACGAGTATAAGTAATTCTTGGGGTTTGGGGGAGGACAACTCTGGAAAAAAAAAAAAGAAACAGGACTTCCAGTTCACTTATAAGGTAGAAACTATTATCATAATATTTTAGATCTTAAGAGGAAAGTGATTTTATTTTATTTTTTCATCTTGAGTGGGTGAAGACTGGGATGTGTATTATATAACACAATGCAACTTCTCACATAATAATTTTCCTTATGTCTACTTTTCCCCAGGTGAACAACAGCATGCACACATGTGCGTGGAAAAGTGTGCAGAAAAAGTTCAGATTTCCAGAATGCAGGAAAAGCTCTTTGCTTTGGCACAGATTTCTGTAGAAATGGGAAATTTGGAAAAAAATCAAAAACAGTTTTTGAGCACCTGTCTCTTGCTAGCTGTTTTTGCATGTGCTTGGGATAAATGAGTGCAGGAAAGAGACCCCAACTCCTGTTGCGCGGGAGATTGTATCCCTGATTTACTGCCCTTCCTTCTGGGTGGATTACATTTCTCACCGCGCTGTCCTCAGTGAGTGGTCCACCATGATTTTGTCTCCACACCATCTGAGATCACATAGTGTGAGTCAAGATTGAGTCTCCATTAGCTTGGATCTCTGGGCAACTTTAATGAGTAAAGTCTTGTTTGATTCCTACAGGAAAAGGAACGTGAGTTGAAAGCTGCTGAGATGTCCATGTTCCTCTCCTGGCTGATACTCTCTCAAACTGGAGATGACTTTTTAGCAGGAAATAAACATGACATTAAGAAAGTGAAAAGGTAAATATGAATGAAAAAAGAAGTTGATTAGAGTTAGGGGGATTAAGAATGAGGAGGGAAGAGAGAGATTGCAATTTCAAGTAAGGAGGTGGTCACAGTAGGTCTCGGGAGAAGGTCGCATTTGGGTAAAACTATGTTTCTTTTCAAGTTTAAATAGGACTTTTGTCCCCTTCCTCCAAATAGTTGGTTAATAGCATTACATTTTAGTACACTAGGTAGTCTACTTTTTTCTCGTATCTGGCTATTCTTTCTGTCCAAATCAAATATACATCGGACATCTACCAAGTGTCCCCATGTGCCAGGCACTGGGGATGATGGCCAAGACAGACAAGAGTCCTGTGCTCCCAGCTTAGGGTCAGAAGCTGGCACAGCTGTCTTCATGTGAGCTCCCTCCCATAGGCTGGCTGGGTTCTGGTCCAATCTCTGCTCATTCAGGGACCTTGGCAGGTGCTGGTTGTCTGTGTCCCCATCAGCATCTGGTTCTCAAGAATTAATTTTTAATTGATTAAAACACCCCCATAGACACTAGACAACACTCACCTTGGTCTCGCTCTAGTGAGTCTGAGTACAGGACCTGCCCTGTTTTTCGGTCCTATCTCAATCAGCCGAAAATTTAAAAATAGACCTTTGACATCTGTTCTGCAATTAGTCACTAGTCACGTTCTCATTCACAGCTCAGCCTACCCCAAACTCTGTGGAAGAAGTGTAGCAAGGTATTCTGTCATTCCAAAACTAAACTTCATTTTATTTCCAGGATGCATCCTGCTTGGTGGCAGAAATGTAATGTTGATTCAGTCCCTTCTGTTGGGATCTCACATAAGTTCCCGGAATCATTCCCTGTCTCTCAGGCATGCTGGGACCCTGGGGATCTTCTCAGGCTCTTCCAGGCCTGTCCACTTAGCCATGAGTTACAGACACAGCTATCCTCAGGAGGGAGAAAGGTCAAGAAAGTGTGTGAGAAAGTAGGGATGTGTGATGATGATGAGAGCAGAGGGGGCAGCGTGAACTGGAGACTGCAAACTTGAAGGGGTTCAAATTCAAGATTTCTAAAACCTACTGCTTAAACAAAAATTACCTTTAGACCAGGGGCTGTAGCTGGGAATGCTGGCCCTTTGTGGCAACAAAGTCATTCGTGCTTCAGGGTCTTCCCATGTGTTCAGAACCCCTCCCTGAGGAAGGGGCCACAGGATCCCTCAATCCTGGAATTCCTAAACTGATCTGGGATTCCCTCACTATCATTCTTTCCCTCAGCTTGAACTGGGCAAGGGCGCCAGAGTGCTGGGCCCATTCTAGGGGGTTGTAGCATCTACACATTTCTACCTCTCCCTTAGACTTCCTTCTCCCCAGTCCTGGGGACCCTGTTCCCTTTATCTTATGTGAGTGAGTCAGGCGGGAGGGAGTGGGGAGTGCACACTGTGGGGAGCCTTACCCTGAACCACAGAGCTAACTCTTAAAACCTGTATCTACAGCCCCAAACCTGACATTCAAAGGCCAATCGTCACCTCCATCATTCTTTCTGCATTTTCACCGTGCAGTCCCTTTCCCCAGGAGAGGAACGCAGAATTCCCTATCTCAGATTTTACAAATTGTCCAACAAGTATTGCGTGTGATACTGGATGGCTTTGGGGGGATTCAGACGCAACGAATTAAATAGCATCCAATCACACTGAGAAAAAGTCACTCTCTTTAATTCTCCATCACTCTCAATTACATCAAAGAGAAAAATGTCCTACTGCTGTACCTACATTCACAAAATCACCCTCGTATGCAAACTATCACTTTTTTGATACAACATAGAGGCACAGACTCAGACCTTCACGGGGAAGAGAATTTAGATAAAATTTAATAGTTTCTATTTTATTTTTATTTGGTGTATTTTATGCTGAACTTCTATTTATAGCAGTGTGAGATGTGCTTCCCCTTTCAGTTTGTGTTATAAAGTTTCCTTTCAAAATAATTTTCCATGAAATAAATGAATTCATTTAGAAAAAAAAATATTCATCAATAAGAGTATAGGTTGTTCACTGAGGTGGTAAAAAACCATGTAAGTGGTGAGGGAATGACTAAAGTGTGGGAAATACTGCCGTAGCTGCCTGTCTCAGGGAGGGCAAGTGATACAAGGAAATTCAGGAGAGCATCTCGATTGATATTTCAAAATATTATCTGTTCACAAGAAATTTTCTTTCTGTGAGAAGAAAATATTTTAAACTTTCAAAAAATTCATTGTTGCCATTCAGAAATACTTTTACTTGTCCTTGGCCAGCTCCTACACAATTACTCTCAGGGATTGTTGAAAACCCTCAATATTTGCTTCAAATTCACCTTGTAACCCACTCCTAACCCACTGCTCCATCATTGAGAGAACAGATTTGGTTAGACATGGACTTCCTCCACCTTCCACTGCTCAAACTGAGGGTATTCACGTCTACTGAACCTTTCCACCAAGGAAAGTGGAGATTCATTCTCCTTCCCGTTCCCCAGGGATTTTGCTTCCATCCTTGCTAGATTGTTGGTTCATTAAATATTCTCTCTTTTAGATCTTCATCCTTTCTCTGTCTCTTGGCTATTTTCCATCAGTCCATGCTTATATTCAAATAACCATTATCCTTGTGGGGGCCTTCCTGTGATGGTGTGTCCCCTTAGGATAATGACTTGCTTCTCTCCTTTTCTGCTCAGGCTCCCTTCTCAGGTTTGTCTGTATCCACTCTCTCCCCTTCCCTGCATCCTCACCTTTCTCCCCTGAAACCACTTTTGCTGAGCCACCTGTGGTCTCCTAATTGCCAATTGAATGGATGTTTTATTTTTCCCTGCTGATCTCACCTATTTCCTGCTCCACTGACATTGTTTACTTCTCCTTCTCTCCTGCTTGTGCGAAGCCATCCTCTCCTGCACCTTCCTTTCTAGTCTTCTCTTCTCGGTCTCTTTCATGGATTCCTTCAGCTGTCCTGAAATGTTATATTTTTTTCACTAAAATTGTATCATCTTTCCTTCCATGTTCCTTTCACCATTCCCCCCATGACTAGATGGTAATTGCCCCTTATGGTAATTAATTTAAACCAATATCTATGCCCAACCTCTGAGTTTCACATCACACATGCAATGCCTGCTGGACACAGTCACTTAGAGATACCTGTAAACATGTCAAACTCAATAGACTTAAAACAGGCCTCTTCATTGTTTGCTTTTTACTGGATTCTTCCAACCTATTCCTTATTAATTTGATAGCATTAATATCCTCTGTATCCACAGTGATAAACCTGAAGATGATCAATTTCCTTCACACCTACTCTACACCATTTGCATTCAATCAGATATAAGATTCTGCGACTACTTTATTTCTCAAATCATTCTCCTTTACCAGTCCCTATTGGTACCCCCCTAGGTCAGACTCAAATAATCTTTCTCTTAACTATATTAATAATGTCCTAATCTGTGTTCTTCTCTTCTTTCCTTCTTCACACACAACCAAATAAAAACATGATTGTGTGTTCTGCCTTTCATTTGCTATGAGCATCAGTTACTTGCAGTATAAAGACTAAGCCCCATGTATGACACATAAGACGCCATGACATACTTCTGCCTTCTGTTCTAGCCTCATCATTTGAGGCTTCATTGCTCACCTATGTGCCCCACATACACCAAACTGATTGTAGATCCCTGTATCCATCATGCTGCTCTATCTTGAGCCCCAACCTCATCGCTCTCACCATCACCATTTCCCTCATCTGCTTGGCTAGCTCTTTCTTATTCTTGAAGAATAAACTTGGTTATTACCTCATCCAAGAAGCCTTCCCTGACCCCCCACAACAACCCCAGCAGGTAGACTGTCAATCTTTGTGGTCCCGTTGGATCTTGTACCTAGTTTAATCAGAGCATCCCACATGGTGCTGAAATGATCTGTTTACATTCCTGCACCTTCATCAGGCTGTGCACTCCTCACGGAAGGCACTCATTTATCCTGAGTCCTGAGCAAGGGGCCTTATACATAGTAGGCACTCAATAAGAGTTTGTTCTTTATAGATGTTCCTTCATACAATCCTATCACTTGACAACAATGAGGCATTGTTGCAAAATTAGGAATGCTGAGAAATATCAATATCCAATCTGTAAAAAGATACACAAGCAGAGAGTGGAGTTAATGAGAAAACCATTGGAAAGATAATAACTATATAAACTTTATTTACACCCACACTGGAAAACAAGAAAACATATAAGATTGATTCAAAATTGCATGTTAATTCTGTACACAGAATAGAGGTTAAAATAGGAAGTTATGGTTTGTCTAAAAATATATGCAGTATTCAATATGAATACTTAGTATTCAGGATAAAGCTCTAGAAGGTATCATTAAACAAAACAAACCAAAAGAAAAATGAGAAACAAACAGCACAGCGTGGGAAGAACTTGACTTTCCATAGCTAATTCTTTATCTATGAGCTAAGGATTGATTCACTGAAAATACTTAGAAATGTATTAGGAAATATTTGGAAAATATTCCTTCTCTGCTATTAGCTGTGTGACAGGAAAATCTTCCTAAATTATCTGAGTCTATTTTATCTTAAATAAAAAGAGGATTAAAAATATCTCCCTCATAGAGAAGTGTTGAGAGATAACTAAGAATATATGTATCATGTACTGGCAGAGAAATTAACCCAAAATTATTCCTCAGGGCAATTTAATGATGGAATAACAGAATGAAAAGAAAAATCAGAAATTCCATAACTTTTAAGTCTAATCCGGCATAAAATTTTTTCATTTAGTACAAAGGGCAGCAAACTTTTTCTATAAAGAGCCAGACATAAATATTTTTGGCTTTGAAGGCAATATGTCATAATTATTCATTTCTGCCACTGTAGGGCAAAAGCGGCCAATGTATATATGAATGGGCATGACTATGTTTCAATAAAACTTTATTTACAAAACAGGCCAGGGGCCAGAATTGGCCCACAGGCCATAGTTTGTGAACCCTCAATTTGTAGACAAGAAGGCAAAAATACGAGTCAGACTTTTTGAAACAGAAATTTTTACGTTCATTTTTCTTTTGGACTAATAAAACCTAGCATCTTATTTGCAATTTTCAAATTGGTTACCTCCTGTACTTTGGAAATAAGGTTACATGTTCTTTTAGTATATTTCTAGAGAGAATTATGAGTTTAAGAGACTCCTATGAAGATGAGTGGTCTTTTGTTCCAAAGGAACCCACTACACAAATTCATTCAAAATGAGTGAAAATAAAGGTCATGTATAATCAGAAAATAGAATTCTGGCATTGACTGATAATCACTTTTTTTTCTTTAGAGAACTCATGGCTGGAAAGAAAAGAAAAGATAAGAAAATTCCCATAATTTCATGGCTTGGAAAAGTAAATATTTCATGTTGATCAATTGTTTTGAAATTTAATAAGAAACACTCAATAAACTTCCCAGTTGTTAATTTAGTTGTACATCACCCAGTGCAAAAAAATGCTAAGTCTGTTCTGTGTTTTCTTCTGCTTATTTTGCCACCAGAAGGAAAAAATAATAATAGTTCAAAAAATTGTAATCTTTAAATGTTCCACCTTATTCTGTCACTTGTATATATTGTTTCTCATTTAACATCTTTTTTCTTTTCCTTTCATTCTGAGAAAACATTGCTTACCTGCCAGCCACTGGAATTGGAGTCCGTGTTTCAAAAACTGTTTCACATGGCATAATGTGATAAGACACGTCATTGTTCCAGACCAAAAAGCAGGCTATAAGGTCTCGTCTCTCTGCCCAAGCTTTTCATAACTCCTTTTGGGACAATTCTCACACATTTCTTCATACATACTTCACGCAGAGTGAGAGTCAGGCTGACAGACCGTAGAGCCACATTCAACATGCATTTTTGTTCTTCTTTGAGCCTAGACATTTAGGTCATCTATTTTTTCCTATCTCCAGGGTGTTTTTTTCTTCCCAATCTCTTAACAGTAACCAGATCCATATTTTCTCTAATACGTGCTGCAACATCTTTTTCCCCAAAATTTCAAGGCCTTTAACAAAGATTAAGTTATTAGAGAAATCCACAAGAGAAAAAGAGGTGGGAGAATTTCCATGTCACTCATATGACCAAATATAAAAATATTTGACGTTTATTGGAGGGGATGGAACACACTGCAAAAGATTAGACTATCCTCAGTCTCTTCCCCTGATGGAGGCACCCAGCTCCTCCTTCTAATAGTAGTTTTTGTTTTCAAAGAATTTGAAGGTCTTTGCTCTCTTTGCAGTTATGTTTTAGGCTAGGTAATGGGGCAAAAAAGGACTCTTTAATACACTTTAATGAAAATTTCCCATACATCTAAATATTTTCCTCTTGGATCCCATTTTAAGGGTAGTTACTTTTCAAAGCCAGCCTGGTGGTCTAGCAGTTAAGATTAGGCACTCTCACTGCTGCGGCCCAGGTTCATGTCCCGGATTGTCATACTGTGGCAGCTGCATGTTTCTATGATGCTGAAAGCTATGCCACTGGGATTTCAAATACCAGCAGGGTCACCCATGGTGGACAGGTTTCAGCGGAGCTTCCAGACCGAGACAGACTAGAAAGAAGGACCTGGCCACCCACTTCCGAAAAAATTGGCCATGAAAACTCTGTGAATAGCAGTGGAGCATTGTCTGCTAGAGCACCTGAAGGTGAGAGGATGGCACAAAAAGACCAGGCAGGGGTCCACTCTGCTGTCCACAGGGGTGCTAGGAGTGGAAATAGACTTGACAGCACTAAAAACAACAAATTTTTCAAAGCATGAGGTGTTTCACTTAATTTTCACAAATTAAGGTAGGAAATCAACTTGGAATATAGGGTTTACAAGTATAAGTTACATTTTTGCTTTATTTTTTTCACATTCCTTCTTCAAATTGTGATTCTCATCTTTAATTTCCCTTTCATTGACTTCTCGAATCAAACAGGTAAAATTTTAAATATTTGTCTGACCCTAATATTTCTAAATGTTTTTCCTGTTGTTTTTTCTGCATCAAGCAAGATACAAATATTTCATGTGACACAGCATAGCTCTTGTGCTAGCAATCATCATTCTTTTTAACTTTTCAACAGGGTCTTTATGAAAATTGAAAACTTGACATCACACGCAGATTTTAGTGGAATATTGCCTAGTTAACTGTCCACGCTCTGTTTAAGGATAAAATATAAAATGACTTTACAAGACCCTTTGACATTAAACTCTTGATAATTCTAGGGGCAAAATAAGAAGATGCAAGAAGGCGTATATATTTAAATGTCTCTAAAATGATCAAAATTACGTTTGCTGATGAAGACACAAATAAGAAAGGTGGCTTACATGAGTAAAATGCTCACTCTCAGGGGAGAAGATGAATTTCAGAAAGCTTGCCCTACTTCCTTTTCATATTATTGTGGGCTTAATATATGGAGAATATTACTCTGGATTTGAGAAATTGTGCACAGTTTTATACAAGTGTGATTCATTTTTATTACAGAATTATTAGATCAAGATATGAGAACTAGGATTGTGTTTTCAGAAAGATATGAATTGATTTTAAGTTGAAGTCTTAGGCTAAAACCTCAGAAATGAGCAAAATAGTCTAATCCACAGTCAATGCTGTAAAATATAAGGGTATTAACACCAAACTGGGAAGATACATCATGATAAAATGTTATCATAAATCCACTATTTTCAATAAAAAGCTGACATCTTCATACATTTGAAAAAATAGTTACACACTCATCTGGAAAATACAGTATCTAGTTTACATAAAGTGTGCCCAATACAGTGCCTGGTGAAGAGTAAGCCCTTAATAAATATTTGTGGACTGAATGGACAGAATGCTTTGTGGATTTATATCAGCAATCCTCTCCTCACAAATTAAGTCTTAGCTTACAATCCCCTTCCCCAAACTCAGCAGTCTGAATTCATTGTTGGCAAGGACTGGCACCAACAAGCAAAATGAAGGTCACCTTAGAAATGCATGATGAACACCAAAACAACATTCCAAGGCAAAGAGAGCAAACCTTTGATATTTGCTTTCCAAAAGGTGCCATTCCATAGCTGACGCTGCATTGCTTTCCTACTGTTAATTTTCCAGATCTCTAGTCTTTCGTATTATAGCTGATCAAATATAAATACATTTCTATAACTAGATAGCTTGGAACTTGCTCAAGATTGACCTGTGACCTTCATTTATGAAAAATGGATATGCTTGATTGCTCCACACTGACACTGAGCATGTTCAATTAATGCTTACATTATAAAGAATGTGCAAACAACACAAACGGAAATTAAATCCTTTTCACTGTCTGTCTGTGTGTGAGCATTCATAAATTGAAATGAGTGTGAAAGAGCTGTCCTCAATCAATTTCAACTCCAGTCCCTGACCTGATCATGCTATGCGTATCAATATACATTCCCTTAATTAAATGTGGTTCAGTGAGCATTAATGGTATTAAAAAAGAGAGAGAGAATGGGGCCTCATTCCTACCCATCGTGTTGTTGGGGAAAACAATAGAGAGATTGATGAAAAGGAACACTAGCAGAATAAAAAGCTGTTGTGTACATTATCATAATTATCTCCTACGCTGAGTGATTTCAAAGCAAGATGCTGAGAGTGTCACTTGTTCTTTTCCCCAGCAATCTCCCGCCAGGTCTGAGGATTACAGGAAGAGGCAGAGCCGGGACATCATTTTGAGAAATTCCTTCCTGTTTTTGGTGTGCTCACGATTCATTCACGGCTTATTTTGACACTGCTACAAACATTTTCAAGCCTTTTCTGACACTCCATTTAAGCAACAGAAGAAAGTGACGTCATAAGACTCAGCTTTGTTCCTAACACATAAAAAAAATGTTCTCTCACTGGGCTGCTTAGCAGTCAATACGCATCTTAGCTTAGCTCCAATACGCATCTCTCCTTCCTGATTGCTATCTCCTTTCCTTCTCTCCTGTCTTCTCTGTCCTCTGCAGAGTCAGCAGAATGTCTCCCATGGAACACAGCTATCGATGACGCCCGTAGGGGATCCATGGTTTCCCAGGTGACTTTCCTCAGCCAGACTCCTGATAATGGTGGGCCCTGTAACTAAGCGCTGCTTTCACCCTGTGATGAGCTGGTAATGATGTCAGAAACTGCTAAGTAAAGCTTCTCACAGGGATAGCTTTTTATTCACTTTACTTTGGAACCTAGGAGATCAACATCTGACAGAGTCACAGACTGACTCAGAAGGAGGTAGGAGGAGACAAGCAGAATATAACTTCTTGGACTGGGTTATAATCATTCCACAAAAGATATTCCTGCAGCACCATTGACTGTAGTTGCCTGTGGATTGTGTTGCCTTTGATAACTATATGCAATAAAGAGCTACTATGTATGACAAGGTAAGTCTTGAAAAGCAATAAGACTTATGGAAAGGTAAGAATTGATTATGTAAGAGGATTGGCATCAGAAAATGAGCCTGACTATCTGTGAATACAAGAAAATGACAGACATCTGCTTCTCCTAACCCCTGGGGTTTAGTCCTGATGTAGAATTAGATCCTAATGAAGCTTCAAATTTCCAACAGGAATCTGCTGGCCTTGGTTTGTCCTGAAGGTGTCCTGACCAAAAAGACACTTGGGAGGCAGAGCAAATCACCTGGTTACATACCCACCATGGATTTGTTTTAAGAAGAATGGCCTAGTGCTACTGGGAGCTCCAGAATCAGGCATTTTCTTTCCCTTAGGGAAACTCAGAATTAAAGAAAACCCAGATTTTTGGTGAATTAAGGAACTGATTTCAATAAAATTTTTGTTTTAGTTGGCCAAGAAAGGGGCTATGGATGATTTTTACCCTATTATTTTCTCTGTTTCTGATAACCAACTCTGTCAGCTCAGATGTAGGACATAGAGGGTGCAAAGACTATTACCGTGGTCTCTGCTTTCCTTGTATCAACTGTTTTCCCTCCAGTATCTTCAGTTTTCAAGTTCTCCTTCTCTACTAGCTCCTTCCTATCCACTTTTAAACGCGTTCAAATCTCCCCAAGCTTAAAAAACAGTGCAAACAATACATGCACAAAAGGAAAAGAGAAGGAGGAGGAGAGAGAGAAAACAATCTCCAAGTTGGTCTAGTGTTTATCTGTCTCCGCTTACCTGTTTGCAGCCTTCTGCTTCTCGCCACAGCCGAGCTTCTTAAGAGATTTGTCTACAGTCGTTCTCTCCGCGTCTTTACAACCCACTCACACTGAAATTTGTCTTCTATGCCCACAACTTCACCAAAAGTGTTCTCACCAAATCACCAATGATCCTGTTGTTACATCCAAAGGACAACTTTCAGTCCTCATCTAACTTACCCTCAGCAGCACCCGCTACTGTCCATCTCTCCCTCTAAACCTCTTTGGCTCCCAGGATGCCTCACTCTCCCAATTGGCTTCACTTGTCTTTGGCCACCCCCTCAATCTCCCTTGCAGGCTTCTTGCCCAGATTCTGCCTCTAAAATGTCAGTATTACGATTTGAGGGTTCTCTTCTCTGTTTTACTCCCTGCACCATCTCATCCATGTCCATGGTTTCAATGATCAATTTTATGCTGATGATTCTTAAATCTTTATTACTAGCTTATATCCCTTTTCTGAGATCTCAATTCATTTGTCAAAATCCTCTCTGGATATCTGAAATTGGATATCTCACGTATACCATATGACATACATGTCAGAGAATAAATGTATAATCTTTCCCTAAAAAATAATTCTGCCTTGCAGTGATTGAGCTTTAACTCAATTTTTGCAAATCAAAGACCTGGAATTCAGTTTTGACTTCCCTCTGTCTTCAACTGTCCACTGGTCACCAAGTTCTATCATTGCACTTCTCTGAATATGTCCACTCCTCTATAGCCTCACTTCAGCTTCATTACTTTAGCCAAGGCCAACCTTGTTTTCCATCAGCATTACTGTGAATATCTCCTTTCTTATTTTTCTGTATGCAGTGTTGCTCAGTTTCTACCCTCTGCAGCCAGTTACTCCTCTAAAATGCTCATTTGTTTGTCACTTCAGGCTTCCTCTTGCCTCTCCTACCACTCCAGCCCAATCTCTAGCCATTTCCCTCTGTTTTCTACTTTCCAGTCATTATGAATAATTCTCTCACATTTAGGCCTTTGGATTCTGCCTAAAAGATAGTCTTCCTATAAATTGCCAAGATTACTCCTGCTCGTCCTTCAGAATTCTGTTTCAGGGACATTTTTTTCTAAGAAAATCTTATCTCCAATTCCCACCCCAAAATAATATAGTGCCTCTTGCTATGATTCCTTTAATGTTTCCTATATTTTATTATAAGTATTTCATTAATTGCCTATCAATTCTTATAAAAGGAAGCAAGATCAGCAATTGTTAACAGGCAAGGCCATGATTAGGGTTGAATAGAGCATCCACTCAAAGGAAGAAACATGTAAAATTATTATTTGGATATATGTTTATGGACATGGAAGAATATTTTCAATAATTATCTTTGATATCATAAGTGCAAAAATTAGAGTTCAACATAGCGTGCATAATATGTTCCAACTATTGATAAATAAATTTGGTTTAAAAACAGAAAAGAAAGCAGGACTTCCAGAATGATGGAGTGAGGACCTCTGAAAATATGCCACTCCACAAAAGCAACAAAAACACTGGCAACAATAGTCTAAATTAACCTTTTTAGAACTCTGGAAATTAAAATTTTACAATGGTATGAGGAGTGTTTATTTAAGAAAATATGCTGAAATTTGGTAAGAACAGCAGTTTGTGGCACTTTATCTTGATCTATACCTATCCCTCTTTCCCCCATTGTGCTGGCTGGCCTTGAAAACCATCAGCTGCAGCCACTGGAGGGGAGAGACTGGGTTTGAAGCTCCTGAAAAAGACTCATCCCCAGCACATTTTTACTGTTTGACCTATCTCAGAGCTTCTCGGAATTGGAAAAAACCACAATATTTTTACTTGAATTGACTCAGAGCTCTCTTTTCAGGAAAAATCTTACTCATAGGGCTTTGGGGAAAACAATCTGTGGCAATTGTTTACCATCGCAGCTGCCTGAGGTGCAATACCAGCCAGAGCAAACAAGAGCATGGCCAAAAACTTAAAGATCTCTGGATTGAGATGTCCACAGAGGGCTTTGGAAAGTGGTGACTATTAGAGTTAATAAATAATTTCAGGAGTGTTACAGCATACAAGATCAATTTACAAAAATCAAATGTATTTCTAAACATTAGCAATGAACAACATGAAAGTAAAATTAGCAAAACAAAAAAATTCAACTTACAATAGCATTAAAAAGACTAAAATATTTGCATAAATGTACCCAAAAATGTTAACATTTGTACACTGAGGATTACACATGGTTGAAAGAAATTAAAGAAGATCTAAACAAATGAAAAGGCATCCTGTGTTCATGGATCAGAATACCTAAATTGTTAAATGGCAATTCTCTCTCAAATTTACCTACATTTCAATGTAGTTCCTATTGAAATCCCAGCCTGCTTTTTTTTTTTTTAAAGAATTGACAAACTAACCATATATGGAAATGCATATATGCATAAAAATGCATAGAAATGACCTAGAATAGCCAAAATAGTCTTGAAAAAGGCAATGAAAATTGGAAGACACATACTTCCTGATTTTAAAGCTTTCTATAGAGAATCTGTGGTTATTTCCCCAATTTCTGAGTGTATAATTGCAATAAATATACTAAGTAACTTGTAGAAACTCCATATTGAGTCTTTGACCTATGTAGTGAGCCAAGAGGGCACCACTAGAGCTTGTCTATCAAAATAATACGTCAAAAGCAATATTTTGTGGTCCATCAGAACATGTCTTGTGTAAAAAGAGTATTGCTTAAACTACCTATAGTGGATTATGCTGTCAGCAACTGAGACTCCTAACTATTTACAAGTGGCTATGGCTGAGTAGTAGAAGTAAAGCAGGATTATTTTATATTTTTAACTTTTATTTTCCATTTTATTTTATAATTAATATATGTTCATTATGTAAGAAAGACAGTAAAATTTTAATAGTTTTTTCTAAGTGGGCTTTGATTACCTAGACTCTCAAATAAATTCATATCATCCTGCCTCCCATTGTTGAGTGGGCACTAATTGTAGAGATGATGCTATCCCTCCCCTCTCTTACAGAGAAAGGCAACAAAGAAAATTCCAAGCTCTGTTATGGTAGCAGTGGTCAATGGATTGAGTTGGGGCCCGGGGTTTTCTTGTACTTATTATATAGTTGATTAGGATCCAATACTGCTCTCTGGGATCCTCTGGGTCTTTGATTTCTCCTTCTAAGTCTTTCTTCCTGTTCTCTGGAAGTAACCGGGTAGTTTTCTCCCCCTGATTTCTATGTGTAGTGATTTGGGGTATTCTATGCAGTTACAGCCAGACAGTAGGTGGGGCTGGAACAGCTGGAAGCTGGATGGGCATCTCTTTCTTTAGGAAGTCTCAGGATTTTTCCAAATGGTTTCTCTACATGAGCATGTTTGGGTTACCTTGTTGCTAGGTGGCCTCAGAGGAGTAGGACTAGCCTACCATTTGCTTCAAGGCCCCACAATGAGAATTCCAAATATCAAGGTAGATGTTCCACCACCTCTACTGACAGAGCCTCAGAAATCATACAACACCACTTTTGCCAATTCTGTTAGTTCAAGTAAGTCATATGCCCAGATTCAAAGAGAAAGGACATAGGACCCACCTCTCAGTGGGAGGAGGATCATGGTCACATTGTTAAACAGCTCATGGGATGGGGTTTATTGTTGGGCTATCTTTGGAAAAGACAATATACCACACAAAATGATATCATAATACTGATTAGTTTTTTATATATGATCTCAGAAGCACCATTGCTAGTGGCTAAAGGGTTGCCCTTTTGGGGCTTGAAACTGATGCTCACAATTAAATTAAATTCAACAGAGTTGCAACTGTTACTTTTAGTGGAATGTCCATGTGGCTGTCTCTCAGCATATAATACCATTTACAGTTTCGTATTTGAGAATGCAAATCCTTTGAAGTGAGACTGTTTGTAAAAAGACAAAGATGTTTATACAAATGTGCCAACTCAAATTACTTGAAGAGGCGTGTTAGGATCCTTAAAAGCAAGGTTAAGGACAATGAACTCCAGGATCTTTTAGAGATAGAGGTACACGGAAACATATTTTTTCAGGTTATTTGCCTAAATTATAATTTAATATCTGCTTCTGTCTCAGAAAATGATAGTCAATACTGTATCTTATATCTTATCAGTTATGGCCATCTATAATTTAAGGTTTCATAACCTACTTTGGAGAATCCTTGAAAGTAAAGAAAACCCTAAGCCTAGAAATACTGAGGAAATAGAAAAAAAAAACCTGTAGGAAATCTTTAAGCAGAGTAATTTCTTAAAAAGAAGCTCACAAAGTAAGATTTGGGATATAGCTGTTCTCCTGTAACAGCAAAGATTATAGAAACATAAGTGGCATGTAAAAATATTAATATTATTATTTTACTGCAAACTCAAATTTCTTTTACTTTGCTAATGAAATAATTGCTAGAGGGTGTATTAGTACATATTCTAACCTGTTATTGTTTTTGTTGTTTTTGAGTCACAAGTAAATTCTGTCATTGTAATGGGAAGTACCCAATAATTGATTTTGAAATATTCCTATTTGCAGAATAATCACTCTCTCCAAAGGTGCAGGATAAGGTTCTTATTGATTAAACAATTCAGGTTTGACTGTCCTGGCTTGGATTTTAGGATTGGTGCTCACAGGATCTTGTAGCAGCCCAAGGATACACATAGTTTGTTCATTTTGGAACCACCTTTTATTGTGCTGAGGGAATTGCCAGCCTATAATGAAATGTAAATTAATTCCACATTCTTTGAGGTTCAAATAAAGTTCACTGAGACAAGTCTTCTCAGCACTTATTATACTGGAATAAGCCCCACTTCACAGGATAGATTCATAAATTTTCTACATTTCTTTTTTATTATTTAGAATAAATTACACTCCCCATGCTCTCCCATGTGATCATGGGCTTAAGACACATTCCCCAAATAAACTAGGATGACAAATGAAATCAATAATTCAATAAGGCTGCAGGAGTGCCATTGCATTCCAGTTTCTTTCTGTGCCTGTTTCCCATTTGGCTTCTATCATCTTTCAAGGTGGTTCCTTTAAGTCAAGAAGTTCCACCAGTTACTAGCCTGGCTAATTCATCCTCAGTCTCCCTCTCCATATGCTTTTTTCACTCTGTTGGAGAGCAGATCAGAGCATCTGGCTGAATTTCAAGAATATATGTAGCCTTGTCTTAACCACTCATATGCGTAGTACTGATGCTGGTGGGCAATGTGGCAGAGGAACCATTTTAAATACAAGCATGTCAGGTAGAAAACAGATGGAGGGTAAAGAAAATTATGTAACTTCTAGGTGTTAAAATGATCTTTTCTCCCCGAAACCAAATGCTTTTTAAATTCTTATTATTCTTATTTCTTCCTTCTAACTCCTTATTTATCTCTACACTGAAAATCCACACACATACGTCTTCAGAAAATCGACTTAAAGATCTCCTATAGATATATTCTTCTCCCATTTAATTTTGATATCAATGTTTTCTTTTATGACTTTTGGTTATTTTACACCTATGGCTTCATTCCTTTGAAAAGTAGAGAATGCAAGGGACTTGATAATTTCTACAGGCTCTTAAAACCACACATGCCTCTGAATCTAATGTTTTAATTTAAGTATTGTATGTGAGCAAAGAGTGTGATTTTTAGAATATATAACCTACTGGACACATACCTGCCTTCACAAACATCATGCTCATACCTTAACTTCTAAAGCTAAAGGGAATTCAGAAAAATTTAATGGACCTCCAATAAAAAAAAATGCTACACATTTTTAAAAGAAGAGTACAAAATCAGTATCGTTTTAGAAAGAATCTGGGTTTTGTGAATGGATTCTTATGAGGGATCCAGATGCACCAAAATGGCCATCTGTTATTACCTGAGCACGTTTCCCAAATGTCTTTTCTAATAGAGACGCTTACAGAAAGCAACTCTTTAGACTTTAATTTGGATTATCATAAGATGCATATTTGAGACTGCTAATTTTTGTTTCGTTTGCATTTAGAGTTTTGCTTTTGATATAAGAGCAAGCAGTCATGGAATAAAAGGAGTGATCTGGTGTCCAGCCACCTAACCCAGCCCATAGTCAGACTAGATGCCTTCTTCTGTGCTCTGATAGCACTTCACACATTGCACCTGTATTACTCAGGCATCTCCAGAGAAAGATGGAGACCTATGTATGGAGAATACATACGTCGATATATAGAAAGAGATTTATTTTGAGGGATTGGCTCACACAATATGGAGACTAAGAAGTCTCGTGATCTGCCGTCTACAAGCTAGAGGCACACAAAAGCTGGTGGTATAGTTACAGACAGCCAATGGTGTAAGACCCACTCTGAGTCTGAAGGCCTGAGAACTAGGAGCACCAGTGTCCCAGGGCAGGAGAAATTTGATGTCCCAGCTCAAGCAGAGACATTGAATTCGTCTTTTCTCTGCGTTTTTTTCTATTTTGGACCTCAACATACGGGACAATGCCCACCCACATTGCTGAGGGTAATCTTCTTTACTTAGTCTAACAATTTAAATATAATCATTTCCTGAAACATCCTCACAGACACACCCAGAAATAATAGTTTACCAGCTATCTGTGCATCCTTTAGCCCAGTGAATTTGACACATAAAAGTAAACATCACAGGCCCATTCTTCCTTTATTTATTCCATTGGGCTTAACAGGGCAACCAGTAAACTCCAGATACCAAAATGCACCGGGATGGGACCCATGTATTCAACCACTCATTTATCCCACTGTGCTTAGCATCTTAACAGCACATTCCAGACAGTAAAAGTTACCTGAGTGAGTCCATCAGTCATTGAGCCATTGGTGTGAACGTGTTCATAAAAAGTGTTTTTATCAAAGCAATCTAGTTTTTTTCTCTCGTATTTTTTAAAGAACTAAAAACTTTGCTTATATATCTATCAAGGTGGCTTTCTGCTCTCCAAATTTCTCTCTTCCAGTCCATAAATCATATGCTATAATAATTGGCACAATAATGATTATTTTCCTGCTCAAAAACATGTAGTGACGCATTACTGCCTATAATAATATTATAAAAATAATCAACCTGTCTTTGAGGTGTTCTACTACGGACATCTCTGAACTTTTACTTCTTATTTATTATCCATCTCTTTTTTAGTTATCATTCACCTATCCTGCACTTATTGAGCACCAATATATCCTGTGAGAAAATTGCAATGCCATTTAGTGAACATAAGACCTCACAGTCAATAGAGGATAGAGATAAGCAAATAAATACTTCCAATACGATGAAATGGGTACTATTATGGAGGGAAACGTTACATGGGAGCATTAAGAAAGAAAAAAAATGAGAGGAGTCAAGATGGCGGCGTAAGCAGACTCTGAACTCACCTCCTCCCGTGGACACAGCCAATTTACAACTACTCGTGGAAAAATTACCCCTGAGACAGAACTGAAAACCGGATAAGAGGAACTCCTGCAACAAAGGACAATCCTAACTGAGGTGGAAGAGGCAGAGACTCCCTTCTGGAGAGGAAAAACGCTGCCTTCACGAGCCGCCAGCTTCACGGCCGCCAGGAGCAGCTCACAGGTACGCAGCCTCCCTGGAGGCGCGGGGCCCTGAACCGGGGAGCACCCCTGCTGGGGGCATTTTGTGGAACCAGCACAATCAAGACCAGTGGCATAATATCTGACTTTGCCTGCTGCTAAAACATTGGGGACTACCCCCAGAAAACCTGGTTCACAAAGAAACTAAAACCGGCTCTTAAAGGGCCCGCGCGCAAACACCCATTTCAGAAAGCATCCTAAAATCACCAGAAAGAAAGGTGCACAATGCTGGGGTGAAAGGAGACTCACCTAATAGGCCTTGAGTGCATCTCGGTGAGGGGTGAGAACACTCCAGGGACTGGGACATTGGTGGCGGCCGTTGTTGTGGCCTGGTGTGGGCATGCTGACACAGATTCCATTGGAGTTCTCCCTGAGGCCTGCTAGCCCAGGGTCTGCCCCACCCGCTAGAGCACCGATTTAATCCAGCTCAGCCAGGGCAGGCAGCCCACCCTAGAGACTGACCGCACCCAGCAACTAGTCCTCAGGCAACTTGTGGGCCTGCATAGATTGGTGACTGGATTCTCTGCAGCCTGGCAACTAAGTCGACTTGAGCGGGCAGGGAGTGCACAAGGAGCAGGTGGAGAGTGTGTGGTGGTGGCGGAGTGTGTGGGGCTCCTGCAGTGGAGAGACTGGATCCACTTGGGGAGGTCGGGGAGCGCACATGGGGCAGGACTGTGTAGACAGTGTGTGGGGACCTGTGGGCGGCAGGGCTTGTCAGCTGCAGAAGACTTGTGCTTCTCAAAGACCCACATAGGGGGGTTGCCCCACATTCCAAAGCCTGAAACAATTGGGTGCTCCTGTGCCTGAGGCCAGCCCCACCCAGCTGCAATTCTCAGAGAGCTGACAAGAGACCTAATAGACTAGAGGCTTACAGCCATTGTAAGGCCCTGAACCTAACAACCTGCCATGCTAGGGGCCTACTCACTTAAAAGAAATACTGCAACACAAATGTGGTATTAGAACTTGCAGCCAACTGTGCTGGGGATCCCCACACCTGATAAAGAGACTGAAGGGCCCACAACAACTACAAGCAGCTGAGCATTACAACAGCTGGCCAGGAGCATAACTCAGCCTCCCTGGGCGCCTACAGGGAGAGCAAACAGGCCACAACAGAAGGACACATATAGCCCACATAGGGGTCACCCCTGGAAGATTGAGAACTGAGGGAAGCACACTGCAGGCCTCCTAAGGCATCACTTACATAAGGTCACCTATCCAAGAGCAGGAGACGTAGCTGACCTACCTAATACGTAGACACAAGCACAGGGAAAGAGGCAAAATGAGGAGGCAAAGGAATACATTCCAAGTAAGGGAACAGGACAAAACACCAGAAAAGGAACTAAGTGAAACAGAAATGAGCAACCTACCCGACAGAGAGTTCAAACTGAGAGTGTTAAGGATGCTCACTGATCTGGGGAGAAGAATAGATGAACTCAGTGAGAATATCAATAAAGAAATGGAAGATATAAAGAAGAACCAATCAGAAATGAAGAATGCAATACTGGAAATGAAAAATTCATTAGAGGGACTCACAAGCAGAGTAGAGGATACAGAAGAACGGATCTGTGAGCTGGACGAAAGACTAGAAGAAATTACCCAAGGTGAACAGGTAAAAGAGAAAAGAATTAAAAAGAGTGAGGACAGTCTAAGGGACCTCTGGGACAACATCAGGCGCACTAACATCCATGTTATAGGTGTCCCGGAAGGAGTAGAGCGAGACAAGGGGGCAGAGAATCTATTTCAAGAAATAATAGATGAAAACTTCCCTAACCTAAGGAAGGAAACAGACATCCAGGTACAGGAAGCACAGAGAGCCCCAAACAAGATAACCCAAAGAGGCCCACACCAAGACACATCATAATCAAAATGTCCAGAATTAAAGATAAAGAGAGAATCCTAAAAGCTGCAAGAGAATGTCAAGTTACATACAAAGGAAACCCCATAAGGCTTCCTGCTTTCTGCTGACTTCTCAGCAGAAACCTTACAGGCTAGAAGAAAATGGCACAATATATTTAAAGTGCTAAAAGGAAAAAACTTACAGCCAAGAATACTCTACCCTGCAAGGTTATCATTCAAAATGGAAGGAGAGATCAAAATTTTCCCAGACAAGCAAAAATTAAAGGAGTTTGTCACCAAGAAACCAGTGCCACCAGAAATGTTAAAGGGACTGATTTATGGGGAAAAGAGAAGACCACAAATAGGAAAAATTATCTATTTCCATGATAAGAGGGTAATGGAAACAAATGCACAAAAAGAGGTTAGATATGATATCAAAAACATAAAAGGAGGGAGGAGGGGAGTTAAAGAGTAGAGCTTTCAGAGAGAGGTCAAACTAAAGTGACCATCAATTCTGTATAGAAGAAGAAAGGAACAGAGAAAGACTACTAAAACACTGAGAAAAAAAAAAAGTTAAAAAATGGCAGTAAGTACATATTTATCAATAGCTACTTTAAACCTCAATGGACTAAATGCTTCAATTAAAAGGCATAGGGTGGCTGACTGGATAAAAAAATAGGACCCATATATATGCTGCATACAAGAGACACACTTCAGACCTAAAGACACTCACAAACTGAAAGTGAAGGGATGGAAAAAGATACTCCACGCAAATGGCAATGAAAAGAAAGCTGGGGTAGCAGTACTCATATCAGACAAAATAGACTTTAAAACAAAAACTGTAAAAAGAGACAAAGAAGGGCATTACATAATGATCAAGGGAACAATCCAACAAGAGAATATAACACTTGTAAATATCTACGCACCCAATGTAGGTGCACCTAAATATATAAAGCAATTATTAACAGACATAAAAACAGAAATAGACAGTAACACAATAATAGTAGGAGACTTTAACACTCCACTTACACCAATGGATAGATCATCCAAACAGAAGATCAGTAAGGAAACATTTGCCTTAAACATCATACTAGAACAGATGGACCTAGTAGATATATACAGAGCATTCCATCCAAAAACCGAAGAATACACGTTCTTTTCAAATGCATGTGGAACATTCTCCAGGATTGATCACATATTAGGCCACAAAACAAGTTTCCATAAATTTAAGAAGATTGAAATAATACCAAGCATCTTTTCTGACAACAAAGGTATGAAACTAGAAATCAACTATAGGAAGAAAATCAGAAAAGCCACAAATACGTGGAGATTAAACAAAATGCTACTGAACAACGACTGGGTTAACAAAGAAATCAAAGAAGAAATCAAAAAATACCTGGAGACAAATGAAAATGAAAATACGACATGCCAGAATTTATGGGATACAGCAAAAGCGGTTCTAAGAGGGAAGTTTATAGCGTTACAGGCCTATCTCAACAAACAAGAAAAATCTCAAACAATCTAACAATGCACCTGAAGGAACTGGAAAAAGAAGAACAAACAAAGCCCCAAATCAGTAGAAGAAGGGAAATAATAAAAATCAGAGCAGAAATAAATGAAATAGAGACCAAAAAAACAATAGAAAAAATTAATAAAACCAAGAGCTGGTTCTTTGAAAAGATCAACAAAATTGACAAACCTTTAGCTAGACTCACCAAGAAAAAAAGAGAGAAGTCTCAATAAGTGAAATCAGAAATGAAAGAGGAGAGGTTACAACAGACACCTCAGAAATAGAAAAGATTATAAGAGAATACTATGAAAAGCTATACGCCAACCAATTCGACAATCTGGAAGAAATGGATAAATTCTTAGAATCATACAACCTTCCAAAACTGGATCAAGAAGAAGTAGAGAATTTGAATAGACCAATCACCAGTAAGGAGATCGAAACAGTAACCAAAAACCTCCCCAAAAATAAAAGTCCAGGACCAGACGGCTTCCCTGGTGAATTCTACCAAACATTCAAAGAAGACTTAATACCTATCCTTCTCAAACTCTTCCAAAAAATTGAGGAGGGGGGAAGCTCCCTAACTCACTCTACGAAGCTGACATTACCCTGATACCAAAACCAGACAAGGACAACACAAAAAAAGAAAATTACAGGGCAATATCACTGATGAACATCGATGCAAAAATCCTTGACAAAATACTAGCAAATCGCATACAACAATACGTTAAAAAGATTATACACCATGATCAAGTGGGATTTATTCCAGGTATGCAGGGATGGTTTAACATTTGCAAATCAATCAACATAATACACCACATTAATAAAATGAAGAATAAAAATCACATGATCATCTCAATAGATGCAGAGAAAGCATTTGACAAGATACAGCATCCATTTATGATAAAAAAAAACTCTGAATAAAATGTGTATAGAAGGAAAGTACCTCAACATAATAAAGACCATATATGAGAAACCCACAGCTAATATCATCATCAATGGTGAAAAACTGAAAGCTATCCCTCTAAGAACAGGAACCAGACAAGGATGCCCACTGTCACCACTCTATTTAACATAGTACTGGAAGTCCTAGCCAGAGCAATCAGGCAAGATAAAGAAATAAAAGGGATCCAAATTGGAAAGGAAGAAGTGAAACTCTCACTATTTGCAGATGACGTTATTTTATATATAGAAAACCCTAAAGAATCCACCAGAAAACTTTTAGAAGTAATAAACGAATATGGTAAAGTTGCAGGATACACACTCAACATACAAAAATCAGTTGCATTTCTGTACACTAACAACAAAGTAGCAGAAAGAGAAATTAAGAATACCATCCCATTTACAATTGCAACAAAAAGAATAAAATACCTAGGAATAAACTTAACCAAAGAGGTGAAAGATCTCTACACTGAAAACTATAAAACATTTCTGAAAGAAATTAAAGAAGACACAGAGAAATGGAAAGATATTCCGTGGTCTTGGATTGGAAGAATTAACATAGTTAAGATGTCCATGCTTCCTAAAGCCATCTATAGATTCAATGCAATCCCGATCAAAGTTCCAACAACATTTTTCACAGAAATAGAACAAAGAATCCTAAAATTTATATGGAACAACAAAAGACCCCAAATAGCTAAAGGAATCCTGAGAAAAAAGAACAAAGCTGGAGGTATCACACTCCCTGATTTCAAAATATACTACAAAGCTATAGTAACCAAAACAGCATGGTACTGGCGCAAAAACAGACACACAGATCAATGGAATAGAATCGAAAGCCCAGAAATAAACCCACACATCTATGGACAGCTAGTCTTTGACAAAGGAGCCAAGAACATACAATGGGGAAAAGAAAGTCTCTTCAACAAATGGTGTTGCGAAAACTGGATAGCCACGTGCAAAAAAATGAAAGTAGACCCTTACCCTACACCATACACAAAAATTAACTCCAAATGGATTAAAGACTTGAATGTAAGACCTGAAACTGTGAAACTTCTAGAAGAAAACATAGGCAGTACGCTCTTCGACATCAGTCTTAGCAACATCTTTTCAAATACCATGTCTGACTGGGCAAGAGAAACAATAGAAAAAATAAACAAATGGGACTACATCAAACTAAAAAGCTTCTGCACAGCAAAGGAAACCATCAACAAGACGAAAAGACAACCTAACAATTGGGAGAAGATATTTGCAAACCATATATCTGATAAGGGCTTAATCTCCAAAATATATAAAGAACTCATGCATCTCAACAACAAAAAAAACTAACAACCCAATTAAAAAATGGGCAGAAGACCTGAACAGACATTTCTCCAAAGAAGATATACAGATGGCCAAGAGGTACATGAAAAGACGTTCAAAATCACTAACTATCAGGGAAATGCAAATCAAAACTACAATGAGATATCACCTCACGTCCGTCAGAATGGCTATAATTAACAAGACAGGAAACAACATGTGTTGGAGAGGATGTGGAGAGAAGGGAACTCTCATACACTGCTGGTGGGAGTGCAAACTGGTGCAACCACTATGGAAAACAGTATGGAGATTCCTCAAAAAATCAAGGATAGAACTACCATATGATCCAGCCATTCCACTGCTGGGTATTTATCCAAAGAACTTGAAAACACCAATTTGTAAAGGTACATGCACCCTTGTGTTCATTCCAGCGTTATTCACAATAGCCAAGACTTGGAAGCAACCTAAGTGCCCATCAAGGGACGAATGGATAAAGAAGCTGTGGTATATATACACAATGGAATACTACTCAGCCATAAGAAATGATGAAATCCAGCCATTTGTGACAACGTGGATGGACATTGAGGGTATAATGCAAAGTGAAATAAGTCAGAAGGAGAAGGTCAAATACCTTATGATTTTCTTCATTAAGTAGTAGATAATAACAACAATAAACAAACACATAGAGACAGAGATTGGATTGGTGGTTACCAGAGGGGAAGAGGGGAGGGAGGAGGGTGAAAGGGATAATTCGGTACATGTGTGTGATGATAGGTTGTAATTAATATTTTGGTGGTGAACATGAGGTAATCTATGCAGAAATAGAAGTACAATGATGTACACCTGAAATTTTTACAATGTTATAAACCAATTTTACTGCAATAAACAAAAAATTAAAAATAAATAAATAAATAAAATAAAGTGTATTCCAGTCTGAGGAACAAAGAAAGAGAAAACCTAGTTGAGTTGGGGATAACTTCCCAGAGGACACATATTAGGTGGGCTGTTAACAATGAATAGGAGTTTATCAAACAGATAATGAGAAAAAGTTTATTTAAGAAAGAAAGAAAAGAGTGAGCAAAATATTGAGGCATTAAATTTATATGCCAAGTTCAGGGAATGATCCATAGCATGACTATAGATTAGAATTTATCAAGGGAAGGAGTGATCAGAAATAGGTCAGCAGAAGAACATTACAACTAGACAGTGGAGAATCACATGCTGGAACCATCATTTTACGGCATTTAAGTTGAGGAATTTCATGGTCAGGTTTGGCTTTATGAAACAAAGCAGTGAGTAGAATAGAAGACTGGCCAGCAAAAGTAATAACTAAAAGCTGAGAGACTAGTTAAATATAACTGAAATCACCCAGGTAAGGTATGACAGTTAATAATTGAGGTTGCTTATTTATTAGAGAGGAAGGAAATATTCTGAGATAATTCTGAAATATTTTTATGGGACATGATAACTACTCAAATATGATAACTAAGAAAGAAGACGGAATGATTGTTGACAACTATCACCAGTTCAGACTGGGTGACAGAGTCAAAGACAATGCCATTGTATAAGATCAAGACAGCAGGAAAAAGTGTTGGTTTGGAGTTTGAAGGAAACTAAATTATTAATTCCATTTGGGACATTTTGAGTTTGAAATGTCTTGGTAACTATTAGATAGTTTATCTAGCAAGAAGTTGAAATTATGGGGTTAATGCTCAATAGACTCTCACAACTAGAGATGGAGATTTGAGAGGCATTACAATGTTGATAGTTGAAGCTGAGGGAGGGAATAATATTTCAGAAGAAGTAATGGAGAATTAGAAAAAGGAAAGGGCCGTAATTGCCAAAACAACCAAGATGTCCTTCAGAAAGTGAATGGATAAATAATCAGTGATACATCCAGACAATGGAATATTATTTAGCACTAAAGAGAAATGAGCTATCAAGACATGAAAAGACTTGGAGGAACATTAAATGCATATTACTAAGTGAAAGAAGCCCATCTGTAAAGGCTGCATGCTCTGTGATTCCAACTATATGACATGCTGGAAAAGGCAAAACTATGGAGACAGTGAAAATATCAGTGGTTGCCAAGGATTGGAGATGGGGAGTTTTAGGTCAGTGAAACTACTCTGTATGACACCAGAATGGTGGATACATGTTATTATACATTTGTCCAAACCCACAGAATATGCAAAATCAAGAGTGAACCATAATGTAAACTATGGATTTGTGGGATAATAATGTGTCAATGTAGGGTCATCAATTATAAGAAATGCACCACTCTGGTGCGGGACATTGATAATGGGGGTGCTATGCATGTGTGGGGAGAGGGGGTATATAGGATATTTCTGTATCTTGCCCTCAAATTTGCTGTGAACCTAAAACTGCTCTAAAAAATTGTTAAAAAAAAAAGATCCACAAAGCACGAGGCTAGGTTTCACTCAGCCACCTTCTCACCAAGCTGCAAATTCAGAAGCAAACAAGAAAGTTAAGCTCTGCCCCATGTCATAATGTCTATTGATCTGGTCACATGAATTATTTTTTTTTATTCACCAGACATAAACTTTTAAGGGAAAAAAAAAGGAAAGGGCAAAAGAGAGTCTTATGGACGACCAACACTTAGGATGCATGCGGTCACAGTCTAGCCCACTTTGGATAAAAACCCAGAGTGGGCAATGTTTAAGAAAAAAATAGAAGAGAAAATTGAAAAAATAATGAGATTTTAATATGACAATAATTCAAAGTATTAAGTAAGAGAGTCAATGAAGCATATCTAATAGATTTAACAAGAAGAATGTCACTGGAGATATTTACCAGAATCTTTCATATATTTTCAGTAGAGTGGCAAGGGTATATGCTTGATTGTAGTAGTTTAGAAGAAAATGAGAAGAAAAAATTGAGACCACAAAGATACATTCACGTTTTATAAAATTTAGCAGTAAATTTAGCAACAGATACATAACTTTAAGTATACCGCAGCACGTGGTTGACCAGAAGAGTGGCTGGAGGCCAAAAAAATCATTTACCATTCACAGTAGTAGAATACAATGTGAATGGTATCCCCTGGAGTTGTGTAATGTAAGGGCTTGTGCCACTAAGTATATTGTAATAAAATGTACTGAGATAATAAAAATTGAGGAAGGAAAAAATTTGCATATGTTTAATAATTCTACTTTGAACATATTAAATCCAAAGACTCTAAGTTGTGTTCCCTGATCTGTTGGCATCAATTCAGTTGTCATTATCTCATAGGTTTTATTTAAAGTTATTGAGTAGTAGATAATAACAACAACAAACAAACACCTAGAGACGGAGATTGGATTGGTGGTTACCAGAAGGGAAAGGGGAGGGAGGAGGGTGAAAGGGATAATTAGGCATATGTGTGTGGTGATGGACTGTAATTAGTATTTGGGTGGTGAATATGAGAACATGATGTAATCTATGCAGAAATAGAAATATAATGATGTACACCTGAAATTTATACAATGTTATAATCCAATGTTACCACAGTAAACAAAACAAAACCAAAAAAAATAAAGTTATTGAAATAGATAACGTCACTCACTGAAAAGATGCATAGAGGAAAGAGAAGTGGTCCCATGATTGGGCTCAGGAGAACTTCAACATTTAGGGGCCAGATAAGGAAGAAGAATCCAGAAAATAAAGATGAGAAGGAATAGCTAGTGAGGTAAAGGACAATGAGAACAATGTATTATCATTAAAGGCCAAAGCTGAAAGGATTTCAATGAGGCAGGAATGGTTAGCGGAATGTCAAGACGTTGGCATATTGAATAGATGAGGAAAGAAAGTATCCACCGCACTTGGTAATATGAAAGATAAATAATGACCTCAACAAAGACAATTATGATGAGAATTTAAACCTTCTACATAGCCAACTGTGTACATTAACATGACCTTAATATTCCACTCTCTTCAACAACCAGCATAGCTTTAATATTCCAGGAAACTTTTCCCAGGAAGATACAAGTTACAAATAATTTCACTGGTTATGTTGTGAATTTCTTGAATGATCCACCAATTCTTTAAGAAAACATAGAACCAAATATACTCCAAGATTCTTTGAATTCCTTACCCCCAAACTTTACATTGCTGTGTTCACCAATCCTATTATCTGATGATGCTTACCCAATCCTAACAAAGCACATTAAAAGACAACATTAAAAGACCACCCCTACCACACTGCAAAGTGTCAGTAAATATCCCAACCTTGGTTGTCCCCTTCTGTCCCCTTACCAGCATCTGAGCATCTCAGCTTTGTTTGACCAACAGGTTGTTTTGGTGATATTTTGGGGACCCAGCATTAGACAATGGTAAAAAGTAATAGGGAGAAAAACATGTATAGCTGGGTTGCAGAATAATGGGAGGAGAAAAAGTAGAATCAGTATGTATATACAAGAATTTTTAATCAGTTATAATCTTGACCATATAAGTTATCATATAAATTATAAGCTCTGTTAGCTTGACAGAGATATAAAGTCAAGAGAAAGATTGTTTTATTTAATGTTTTTAAGATAAGAAAATTAGAGCATATATGTATACTGAAAGCAATAATCTAGAAGAGAGATAGAAATTGATGATGTGTAGGATAGAATGCATAACCAAAGGAGGTCAATAAACAGGTGAAGGGGATGGAATCTAGGGTATATGTGCAAAGATAAGCTTTAATGAGAGAAGAAAGGCTTCCTTCATTACGCCAAGAAAAAGGGAAGAAAAAATGGTTAAAGATACAGACGAAATATAAATTTTTTGTTTTAAAGGTAAAGAGATCTTTTGTTTTCTATTTCTTCAAAGGAGTTTAAGTCAAGGAATTAATGAGGAGAGAGTGTGGGGAAATTTGAAAAGCCAAGAAGTATAAAAATATCACTTCTAAAGTATAAGGGCGAGCTAGGCGCTGTTGAGAACATACATGATGTCTGTGATCAAGATTATAAAATAAAAGAAGCCTGGTAAATCTGATAAGTGGTTTTGCAAAATAGAGAACATTCTCGTGGTTGATGGGAATAGAAAGTCAGCTGAGAGGAGAGGAATCTGGACCACAATGTCAGGGAAAGCCTGGCTAGAGGGACAGCTACAGATTCTTTGCACAGCAGTAGTAGCATCATGCTTCCAATTAATATTTTTTGATAGACTTCACAGCAAAATTGAGAGGAAGATACAGAGATTTCTCATATACCCCCTACCCTCACACATGCATAGCCTCCCCCATTATCAACATCCTCAGAAGGTACATTCATTAAAATTGATGAACCTACAGTCACACATCATTATCACCCGAAGTCCATATTTACATTAGGGTTCACTTTTGGTCTTGTACATTCTGTGGGTTTGGACAAATGTATAATGACATGTATCCACCATTATAATTATCATACAGAATAGTTCCACTGCCTTAAAAACCCTTTGCACTTTGCCTATTCATCACCCCCTACCCCATCACCCCTGGCAAATACTGATCTTTTTACTGTCTCCATAGTTTCGCCTTTTCCAGAACGTCATCTAGTTGGAATTATATGCATGTAGCCTTTTAAGAATTGGCTTCTTTTACTTACCCCTGACTAATTTTGAAACAGACCAATTTTTGTCCATCTTGAAAGCTTTAAAATCAATGACTAACAATACATCATTTTTTTTGAGGACTCAGAAAATCTTCGAGTATGGATTTTTGTTGATTATAACCCCAGTATTCCTCTTTCTGTCCATATAATGATCTATATTTCCCATTGATGACGGGGAGTTAATCTCTGAGACCTATCAGGGAAATATTGGATAGCAAATATTTCAGGAATATTCTTTTATACTCTCCACGGACTGCTTAAGTTAGAAGCTCAAGCTCTGGAATGAAATTTAGCCAAAATTTGGCCAAGGCTGATGCAATGTTTATTTTCAGTAGAAACAATAGACAATAAAATAATAATCTGCTTTTTTTGGCTCTTGTTCCCAATATTCTACAATTTAAGTATAGGATCTCAATATTACAAAGCAGTGTTGATGTTGGTTTCATTCACTAGATGTAGAGCAGAAGCAGTGACTTGAAGCTATAATTTGAAGGACATGATAAATTTAGATTTTTCAGCCACCCTTTCTGACATCATTTTCCTATACTTTACTATCAATTAGATGATTCACTTCTCTCAGCATAGTACTATGTTCTTTTAGAACTTTCTATAAAGAGTTCATTTCTTCCTAAATGTGTTACACAAACCATCTTATATGGGTGAGGCCTCTTTTGGTGTGTATCTACGCTGTGAGGATATGGTTATTTAAATTCTATATTTGAAATATTTAATTTGGTTTGAACAAATTATGAGTGACTGTTAAATATTTCATATCTCCTGTTCTCTTCTAGTTTATTTTAAATATTATATTCCAGAAGTACAATTTTGGATATCTCACAGTTGCAGTTATTCAAGAAGTCCTATTTTAACTCTCTCTACCGTATCTTTGATATGAAAAAAGTTTGTCATTGCACACATTTATATGCCATCAGTCAACCAAACTGAAACAGTCGAGAAACTCATATGAGAGGCGGACTTGAAGAGAATTAACATACACCCATAGAATGTCAACCAGCAGGGAAAGAATTATTAGAATGATATCATTTTAAAATTACATTGCATAGGAAAAATAAAAGGAAATAAAATTTTTAGTTATTTAGGATCATAAATATTAATTATAACAAACTCTGTACTTAGCTGTGGAACGAATATTGCCAACGTTTATTAATACATTGCCTGAGGTTTTTGTGTTTGTTTTACACTCTTATGCATAAGATTTAGTTCAGTAAGATTTTAACATTCCATAAATTAAGCCGATGTGCACAACATTTCAAGTATAATATTATGCAGGGTATTTATTCAGTTCTAGTGTAGTACAATTAAGACTCATGGATACAGTAATTTTCATCACAATCACAGCGAGACATTTCATTAACTTATGAAAACTGAATTCTGCCAAACATTCTGATTGTTAACATGGAACAGAAGGTCCAAGATGATTGGATTCATCCTCTCAATTTTCTAACTTTTACTCTTTCCTGTATTCTTTGTGTGGCAGCTGCATAACTTTTTGCAAAAGTTTGCCAGGTTTTTCTTTATAGCATATTATGCTTTTAGCTCACAGTGTTGGTTTGGTGAGTTCAGGTGAAATTATCCTGAGAAACTTGATGAGAATTCATAAAGTCCCATTCAGATTTTATATAAGTTTTGTTCCAGATTTATCAGGGAAAACAAAATGACCTCAATCTCTCATACTATGCACTGAAAGATAAATCCAAAAAGCAAGAGCTTGTAGGAATGCCAATGTCAATAAATGACTTCCCATGTTGGTACCTTACTCAAGGTCTTAGGATGGTTTTCTCTCAAGTCTCTTGTTGCAAGCGATCATATTTTTTGCTATTACATTTTTTTATTGAGATTTAAACTTCAGTTTAATTTATATATTATAAAGAGTTAGTTCCTTTGCTTATCAAAATATGAAAACTTATTTTAAACTCCTGTCGTGTACTGAATTCTGTGGAATTTAAAATATGCAGTCACTATATTAGGAAGTTTAAAATTTGGTTTAAAAAAGATGTACATATGTTGAAAATTAATAAAAGTATCAGATGGGGCAATATTATATAAAAGAAGCATAACATATATGCTACAAGAAATCAGAGGCAGAAGGGACCTTATTGACTGGAATGTTCAAAAAAGATTTCATGGGATGGCCCAGTGGCATAGTGGTTAAGTTTGTGGGCTCCACTTTGGTGGCCCAGGGTTTGCCGGTACGGGTCCCAGGCACAGACCTACACACCACTCATCAAGCCATGCTCTGGCGGTGTCCCACGTACAAAGTAGAGGAAGACTGGTGCAGATGTTAGCTCAGGGACAATCTTCCTCAGCAAAAAAAAAAAAAAAACTTCACGTAGCAGGTGGCATTTGAGCCCTGCCGTAAGTGTTGGAAAAGATTTGAGTCAAGGGGGAAGACCAGGAGAGGTTATTCTTCCAGTGGAAAGGCGTGAATGCAGAGGTTTAAAAACAAAACAAAACATATAGCATGCTTTATGGACAGGAAACAAGGTCTGAACAGATCTGAGGGCTCTTTTTGGAACTAGTAGGATACCAATTTGGATATGGAAGTAGGAAAGACCTGACATTCTAGTCTGAGAAGATTTTATTCCACCCTATGGACTATCAGGGATATCCTGAAGATTTTTGAGAGACAGGAGAAACATGATGAAATATGAGTTTGAGAAAAAATAAAGCCAGTATTGGTGTACAGGATAGTATGGAAAAACTGGATTATTAGGAGATATGAATTAAAAATCTGGCAATAGGAGTGAACAATAATGGTGAATGTGAAGATAAAAAGACACAGGAGGAATGAATGCAACATTGGACTGATTTGCTGGGAGAGTGGTGCTGGATATGATTGCTGATATCTGAAAGTTGTGCATCTGGGGGGCTTGGAGAAAGGTGGTATTCATGACAGTAAGTGTGAAATCAGAAAGGAGTGCCTCGAAGTGGGAGGTGTGAAGGGAATGCATCATTTGGTTTTAGATTCATTCTCAAGGTGAGAGCAAGGAGCTTAAGTGGAAGGGACCACTGGGCATATGTGAGGTTCAAGTGGAATAGATTCAACTCTTTCCCATCCTGAAGAATTTCTTCTCAGCTCGCAGCACGGTACAATAATTATTCAACTCTCTGGTTCCTGCTGACTAGTCAGGGGGTCAAACCAGTCACCACACCATTCCTAATCGGTTACCTTTAGGTCTCGTATCTAAAAGCCACAGACTTACTCTCCTTTCTCTTGAAGTAGAATTTAGAAGCACAAAACGCTGGGTAGACTTCCCCTCCAGAGGTCACTTGGAATAAACATGGAGCATAAAATCTCTCTGAACGGATGTTCATCCAGTGGAACGAAACTATCAAATTTTGCACCCCACGGCTATTCCAGCTATTGCTAGTTGAGCTCAATTTATGAGGAGAAAGATGAATTTACATGAGACCTGTCAGGAAAAAAAAAATTCCAACTTTCAGTCAAGTGCTGGTCCAGTCTGTAAGGAGGGCCCCTTGCTTACTCTTGCTTCAGTCACATTAAGAATCAACAGCTCTTTTGACATGTTCATTGTTTTATGAGAAAATGCCTCAAGCTTTCCATTTCTTTCTCTCTCTGTATCTCCATCCAATGCTTACTGTTTTGTTTTTCATCAACAACTTAATATGAAGGCTATTCTATCCCTGTCTCCCTCATACTTCCTTTACAGATAAGGCCCTCCCAACCCACCCGCAAAATGAGCACTGCCTCAGAAAGCAGAATTACAAGCTGGGTTCTAGCTTCGCTTCTGCCACTTACTAGACATAGACTCCTCCACTGAAGACTTCTTGAAATCTCTGTTTTATTCTTCATCTGAAAAATGTGGATTTTAATTTTTCGGTTAATCATGAGATTTCTATCACTACTCTTTTTCTCTTTTAAAGATTCTGTACTGTTGATAAGACCAAGCTTTCACTTTCTTGGAATTGTAGCTTTGCAGAGAAAACTACAAATTTATGCTAATTAGTGGAGTTGTAACTTATGATTCACAATCTTAAATGGGAACTCAATTCTGCTCAGCAAACTTTCAGTATGTATAGATAATTTTGTGCTCCCCTAGGCTGCAAGGACTCTCTTGCACCATATCCTAAAGTCTCAAAGCTTACACTCAACACAACCCAACACGTTCAGTAGAGAAATAGCCACCACCAGGGGAGAATGCCCTCATATTTCCACTCACAAATCGACACTCCCACCTGCATATACACCAAGCTGTTCCTTTGCTCCACTTGTTAAATGGAGCATCACTCCTCAGAAAGATCAAACTCTGTGCCTCATCTCCCATCCTCCTCAAACTCTTCCCATCTTCAATTAGCCTTTGTATTTCTGACATTGTCAGTTTCTACATCTCTGTGGGATCATTCTCGTCACAATACAAAAATGTTATGGTATATCCCATCTTAAATAAAATTTTTCCTTCTGCCAACATCCCTGTGCAACCACCACCCATTTTTCTGATCACTTTCACAGCCAAGTATCCACAAATGGTTTCCTGTGCTCACTTTCTTCGCTCAGCTCTCACTCCCCATTCCCAAACCACACACATGTGCACACAAAATACACACATGCACACACACTACATACACATAACACACATGCACACGCAATGACATCTTTGCCAGGATCACCACTTCATCCGTGGGACCAAATCCAGTGGGTACTTTCTGACTGGCTTTACTCTGTTCTCTCTGCGGGACTGAGCTGAGCTCTCCTTCCACCCTGGCACCCAAGCTTGTCTTGGCACACACGAACCCACAGTTTTCTATTTTTCTCCTATCTCTGGGTGTTCTTTTCTCATTCTTGTCTGCCACTTCCTATTCCTCTACCTATCCTTGAAATGATGGCATTCTTAAAGTTTCATCATGGACCCATTTCTCTGCCATTTTTATTTTTAATCCTTAGGTGGTCCCATTGGCCCACATGACTTTACATTACCATTTATATGTTGATGATTCCAGATTTGCATATTCAACTGTCTACTCAACGTCTTCCCTGGATTTTGTCGCATACAACTCACACTTTATAAAGTGCCGCTTCCCAGAGAAGCTGAAACCATTCAGTCATATGTGCACTCCACCCCCAACCCCATCTGCAGACCCCTGGAGTTCCTTCATTACAGTTAGAATTTCCACTAATATATTATTTCGGCTATTTTTCTGCTTGTTTGTTTTTGTCGGCTTGTTTTTTTGTTTGTGTGCCTATGTTGGTCTGTCTTCATTACAAAACAAAAGTGATTCCAGTAGGCAAGGAACATCTCTGACTAAAAATGAGGTACATCCGTGCCCAGCAGATTGGACAACACACCCTGGACATTCGATAAATATTTGTGTGTCCTGTGGACGTTGGCAATGAGAGACTTTCCATTCAGCAACCGTCTACGTGCCATAGACTGATATTAAATGTATGAGATGTAGAATATAAGTTTCCCACCACAGAGAGCTTTCCCATAGCATCGCTACAGATGAGTGCAGTGAAGACAGTTAGAAAAGAATCAGTATCAAGGGAATTCAGTCAAGTGCAGTAGCAGCTTCTAATCTTCCATCAGCCGCTCCACCGAGGACGTCTCCCCGGTCCAGGCCACACTCCTCGGGGCTCTTCTTGGTGACCCTGCTGCCAACTCCACTCATTTTCTCCCATTCCAGGAAGCTTTAAAGAATACTTGTGAGATCATTTAATAATCTGAATCTGCTCTAATGTGTAAGAACGCACATCAATCACTCCCAAATCTGTGTTTATAATGACAAATTACTTGTGACACACTTCAGAGCAGATCCACACACACACTGATATTCTGTGCCAGAGGCTGAAAAGATCTTTTAAAATATCTGACAAAGTTATCAATATCTTAAATTATGAATAATTTATAAAAAATATATACATACATCAATGCGGTAATTATTAGCAACCTGGTAAGTTATAATGACTCCTCGTTTTGATATCTTGAGCTATTTCTGTCATAATAACAGTTTAGGAAAAATAATTCTTTCTTTTTTATTCTATTTTTAGTCTTTTTGTTTCTCTGTGTGAGGCCAATGTCATTGAAAAAGCCCCATTTTGAATCTAAGAAACTCTGTTTTTAGGTAATTAAGTAATGAATGCAACATGAGATTGAATTTTCTCAGAAATTCTCTCACTGACTTAACTGCCCCATGAATAATAAGAGCTGTCAGTGGCCTCTCTCTCTCTCTGATTATATTAATTAACTCTCTCTTACCCTGCACATTTAAGGTAGAACAAGCATTTTATCCAAACTTGAAAAATTTACTAGAGGTTAAAAAGTTACACAATTTTAATAAAACAAGAGTAACAAAATTAGCCTTCCTTATTTCTTATCAAGAAGGTTAATTTTACAACCGTTTCCCAGGTCTCATTTCCGTTACCAGGAAAAGGACTGCTTCATCTAGGCCGTTTTCTTTTCCCTATTACCACCTAGGAGTAAAGGAAATAGAGGAAAAGAGGATGTGCAGGTAAACGAGTAGAGAGTATGCTTTTGCTGCCTGACACTTCCGCACACTGTACTATTTCTTAATGAAAAGAGACTTTCCATTTGAAAGAGGCCTCCTTATCCTCACAACCAGTCCCCTTCCATTTGAAACCTGCCACAGGGTTGGCAGCTGCAATCAAATGGGCTAACTGTTACCACCATGTGTGCTCAGAAGCTCTTTCTATGCAGCGGCCCTGGGCGATGAGTCCTTTGCTCTGGGTGCCCAGGAGAGCCGAGGGGTGGTGCCTTAGTTCTGGTCTCCCTGTGCCAGCACTAACAAGGATTTCAGAAGAATCTCCATGGAGATGAAGTCATTATTTGCATCTGCAGCTTATGGAAATGTGCAAAAGAGCCCCCAAGTTCAGCTTGTCAGATGGAAAATTAACCTAAGAGACTCCCATATTTCTAGCAGTAATTTAAACTCCTTGCCTAATGTTGACACATTGACTAATGCGGTCAAATTACCAGGCAAGGCAGAAAGACATCTAACCTAAGAGGAAGAAGGAGGTAACCTAAAATAAAAAGTAGAATCAGCAGGAATTCCATTTGAAGACTCTCAGGAGATAACACGTTTTAAAGTAAGCGCATAGAAGTGGTACCCTGCTGCATTTCTAACACTTTCCTTCTTATTTGATGGTGAATGGTAATGTGGCTGTGCCATGTGGATGTAACCAAAAAGGTTTCCTCTACGTGTAGGAGCAAAACATTTAAATCGGTTCAGCAAAGCATTAAATGGGTTAATCGCTTTATGAGTTTCATTTTTATTGTCTGTGCTCATCTGTAAGCAAGTAAGGAACTTGTTCAGAGGAAACATCTTACGTTTCCCTTTTGTTACTGCAGTCCTGGCACAGGACCTAATTCATAGTTGGTGCCCAGGACGCAGTTATGTAAGCCATTTATTATGTATCCATCTCGATGGTCTCCAAGTCCTCCATCTTGAAGGGTCAGCTCACACACTACAAGGCAGGTCAACCCCATCCCTATTCTTCACCGAGTTCCTCGCAGGTACACTCTGCTGGGGTGAGGGAGTCTTCCTGATATTTGCCTAATTCCAGGCAGAGGCTGAGGTTAGAAGTGGGAGTGGGTGAACTTAAGGTTCTCCCAGCCGTCCATGTTTCTGGTTTTCTGCTTCTATGGAATGTTCCTCTTTGCAGTTCGTCTCCCACAAGTGCTGACCGTTTTCCATGAGTCATCAGACAGTGGAACACCACTGTGGTTGCTAAAGTGCTGCCAACCTCGTTTTGGGCGGTGAGATGGCAGTGAGCATCTCCTGTCTGCTTCCAGGCCCAGCCACTGCTATGTTGACAGTTCCTCATTTCTTCCTTCTTGATCTCCCCCGTTACTTCCTTAAACCCCTGAACCCCCAAATCCCCGCAGTGCTGAGTGCTGACCATTTCCTCTGCAAAGCAGTTTTGCTTTCTCCTCCTCTCACTTGCAGCCCATCAGCTCATGGCATTTTACTAAATGGAAACACTCTCTCTCTTGACACACGCCCTAAGGCCGGCACTAAAGCAAATTATTTTTCTCCTTCTGCATTTTATTAACTACAAGATACAGAGAAAGTCTGTAAAAATTACATCACTCACAGATTGTAAACAAATACAAGTTCATTAGAGAAAATATGAAAAATAAAGACAAGAATGAGCAGGAAGAGTGATTTCCCACAGTCCTGTCACCCACCCCTCATCCCTTTAATATTTTGATGTGTCATCTTCCTATCATATAAATTGCTTGTAATATTTATGTAATTCTTTTAGAAAGTACAGATTATGATAAATATGTAGTTTTATTTGGATTTTTCACTTAAAACTGTGTTGAGCACATATCTGTTATTATTTTTCAAAATTAAAAATCTCACCTTCTTAATATTTTAATCCACGGAAACAATTTCATTTTTAAATATTCCTCTTATTATTTGACTCAGGTCCCTCCCAGACTTTTGCTATTCTACTAATACTGTTGTAAATATTTTTTTGTTAATATTCTATTTTTTCCTTACAATATATTCTTCTATAATGCAATTAGGGTACTGACTAAACTCATGTAAAAAGACATCCCAAAATACAGTGGCTCAAAAGACCTCCAAGTTTATTTCTCTCTCAGATGAGAGTGCAGGGATTGGTGGTTCTCGGATGGTGGGGCAGGTCTGTCAACACAGGCTTCCTTCTCTGTGCCCACACTGGCTGCTCCACTCATCATCACACGGCATGGAGAGAGGGAATGGAGGACACAGACCTTCCTTTTCTAAGAATGTGTCCTGTAATCTTCATATGCCATTTCTGTTCCCATCCAAGTGGCCGAGATTTAGTTTTATGACCACACCATCCACAAAGGCTGGAAAATGCAGTCTCTGGGTGGTGGCCACGTGCCCTGTTTAAACTGGCACTGCCAGTGGGTTATTCTAGTGTAAGAAAGAAGAAGGGGAGCATGGACCTGGGAACAATGAGCAGACCCTAATGTGGCAGGATGCCTGGATCAGAGTAAGGGATAATTTTTCTAATCCTTGAAACATATTTCCAAATATTGTACGTTTTCCTGGGCCCTTCTTGTTTTGTTTTGCATTTTTATTAGGAAGTAAGATTGAACCTATTTTCACATTTATTAGTCATCTCTATTTCTTCTTGTGTTTGTGTCATTTGTTTGTTTTTCCGTTTCTCTGTCCATATTCTTAGGTAAGTCACTTTCTCTGGTTCTCTTTCCCCATAGACATATCACATATTAAGAAATTAATCATTTCTCTGTTTAATTTATTGGAAATACTTTTCAGTGAGTTATTTGCCTTTAAGTTGGTAAATGCATTTTAACATTCAAGGTTTTAAAGCTATTATATACCATGTATTCCTTTTTTATATATATTAGTCTATAATTTTTATTATTAGAAAACCCTCCATTCTCCAGTCCAAATTACCTACCTCTTCTGATTTTTTCAGATGTTTTGAAGAAATACTTTTCCTTGCTTTACCGATTTACTGAGAATCACCTTAATGATAATGATCCAAATTCCCTGAATTTGAGCTTGAGGAATATAAATCATGCTTGGCCAGCTGCCGACTCGATTTCTCAGATGTTTTGTCATATTGTTAGTTTGTTTTTTGTACTGCTGTATTCCCAGCTAATAAAATAATACCTGGTAGGAAATAGATATAAAATACGTACCTGTTAAATTAATTGTTTAATGAATAAATTATTGAACATTTCTTTGAAAAGTTTCAAAAATGATAGAAGTTCATAAAAAACAAATTGTCTTTTGTCCTGAATAAGTGCTAAGTATGTTTCAAGGCATGTGCTATGGATCATTGCAATAAAAGGGGAGTCTAGGTCAAAAAATGTTTGGAAAACAATATAAATATTCTCTCTTTTTTTTTTTTTTTGGAAACACACAGAGCATATTAGCATACTATAGACCCTGAAAAGACCTGTTATCTCTTTATTTAGAATTCTAAAAGATTTTTGATTGAGATTTTATATGTCTGTGTGTGTGTGTGTGTGTGTGTGTGACTGAAAACATCTACAAATACAATTATTTTGCTTGGAAATCATTTTAGGAAATAATTGCCTAGGGAATTTTCTTTGAACGTAAAGTAAGGAATTTCTTGACAAGCAATGCAAATATGTTTGAATACCTTTCTTGTGTGGACCACTAAACAATTTCACAGTAATAAACAATATGCAATCTCATTTCAACTATTTACTGCTCAATATTTTTGTAAATGTTTTCCCCTTCAGTTTACGTTAGCCAAAGCCAATTTCTATCTCGTCCTAACAGATACAGTCTCCTTCTGTCCGCTTCTGTTGCCATTACGCTAATCTAAGCTCTAAATGACTTTCATCTGAGCTGCTCCAATATCATCCTGATGGAGCTTGCAAATTCCAATCCATTCTCCACATTTATATAAGTACTTTTTTTTTTGTAAACTATAGATTTCTTTGTGTAATTTTCTTTCTTGAAAATCTTTTATGGGGCCAGCCTGGTGGCCTAGCAGTTAAGTGCGTGCGCTCTGCTGCGGGGGCCTGGGGTTCTAATCCCGGGTGCAGACGGAAGCACCACTTGTCAAGCCATGCTGTGGCGGCGTACCATATAAAGTAGAGGAAGATGGGCACGGATGTTAGCCCAGGGCCAGTCTTCCTCAGCAAAAAGAGGAGGATTGGCGACAGATGTTAGCTCAGAGCTGATCTTTGCAAAAAAAAAAAAATCTTTTATGGCACCCTACTGCCTTTGGAAAGAAATCCAAGCTTCCCAGCATAGATTTAAGGATCATTCAAGAAATAATTGTGACTTATCTTCCTACTTCCTTTATCCACTGTGGTTGCCACATCACCTATGCTTTTTAGACCAAAGTTTCTCAATTACCCATAAGAATCAGATGAGTTGTTGATAAAAATGCAGATTTCCAGATTGCCTCACCTACCTGCGCCTAGGTTTATTTTTGAAAAACTGCTCAGCCTCAATGACACGAAAGCTTATTGCACTGAACCAACCTCAGAATTTGCCATGAGCAACTCTTCCCTCTGCTTGGACCCCTCCCCATTCTTCCGATGAACTTATACTTATGCTCCAATATTTCTTTCAGTGTGATGAATTGATCGTTTGTTCTTCCATATTTCCTCAACACTACTCACTCTTCTTTCTTAGTGTATTTATTTGTCCCTTTCACTGAAGTCTGAGCACAAGTATTACATTTTCATCACTTTATTGGGATCCACAGTACCTGACTAAAATTTTCTAATAGAAAATAGAAATTCAGTGACTATTTTCTATGTTACTATTAGCAATAACTATAAATATATTTTGTTCTTGATTTACAAAAAGAAATGTAAACAGCATGGGATGTTGATGCATCTGTGCTTTAGTGTGGTAAAGAAAAATGACAGTTATAGGTCAACATCTATGTTATTTGTACATGATGTTGATGAGGTTTTCTACCTCTCCAGTTGTTTCCTGAACTTCTGCAAAATCTCAAGTCTCTAAAATGGAAAAACCTGTAAAAGAGGAAGAATCAAGGAAAAACTTTTAAAATTGCAATCAAAGAAAAAAATGTAATTCAACATGACTCCACATAACTATCTATTTGGAAAAATGTTCACGTTGGTTTATATTTTTTGTTGGTTTTTTTCTGAGGTAAAGTTTATCAAAGTAAAATGTAAGTGCTCTTGACTTGAAGAGCCGACATGGTCCACAGATCTGCGATAGTACTTCTATTCTCCTCACTGGACTCTAAGCTGCATAAGTGGGTGTATTCCATCTGTTTAGTTAACATCATATAGCCTGTATCTCACACAATGCCCTGCACGTTTAAATGCTCAACAAATTAGTGAATGAATAGATAATTCTGTATTTTAGGGGAAAAATGTTGTTCACAGAACCAAACCATACGCTCTTCTAAGCACTTTCTATGTTAATTCATTATTCCTCACAGTTCTATAACGTAGGAACTATGACTACCTTCCTCATTGTGCAGCTGAGTAAATTGAGTCACTGAAAGAAAAGAAAACTTATCTAAGTTTGGAAGTCTCCAGAGCTGGGAGTTACACCTAGACAGTGACACCAGTCTGTGCTGTGGGTCTCTGTTGTTTCCCAACGCTAGCAGAAGCAAAGCAAGCTCCTCAAGCTATACTGGGGCTGAAGTTTAAGAAACAACCTCAGGTAAGAGTTTACCTCTTTACAGTGTTTCTCAGGTGCATCCAATATCTTTGCTAGCCCATGCTTTCTCCAACCTATAGACAGAAATCTGCCCTCCTTATCCTGCTACACCACAAGCCCAGCCTTGCTGCTGAGCAACCTGACCAAACCTGGCAAGATATCATTAGGTTCAAATCCACATTTGGTAGCTATGAACTCAGTTCACAGTTTAAAAACAAATATCTGATGTGCCTGAGTAATCTTTGGAACTACAAGTCTCCAGAAATGTAGTCTCCTCTCCTATGCACCTTTTTTTTGTTTTGTTCTGTATGTTTGTGTGCCTGAATTTCTGACGGATACCTGCTGATTAACCACAAACTAGGAGATCTGCGTCGCAGTAATCCACTAGACGATGGCCCCAACATCACAGCATGTGATTGTTCTCCTTTTACGTAGGTATTGATTGGGGTCAACTTCAAACAGATGAGTCACTTAAGATCACAATGCCGTATTTCTTCTGTTTAGAGATCCATGGTCAGTGAAAATGATCAGATGTCTTGAGGAACAAATTCTGTAACAAATCAAGAAGAGCTTGCAGGTTCCATTTGGAAAGTGAGGTTGTACTGCTGCATAGCTGCCTTGGGCCTCAACGCTCCAGCTAGTCCTGTAGTATGCTAGAGTCACGTCTACCTGTTTCTAGCTTTCTCTTTCTCATCACTAATCTTTATTATTTAGGACTCAGCTTAGTTGAGGCCTCTGAGAGTCCTGTGAAGTAGGCAGGGCGGGTAATTTTAACTCCTTAGACAGAAGTGAGGTTCAGAAGATGAAGGGACTTGTTTAGGTATGAGATATTGACTTGAAACCAGTTCTACTTTCATCCCATTTCACCGCATTACGTAGATGATTGGACTAAGATAAAGAGAACTGTCTCCCCAATGGCAAGGATTTAATACAATTGATTTACAATTAAAATAAACAATAAGATGAGAATAGGATCCATTAATTCCTACATATCAAGATGTATTCTAGACCAGTGCTGTACAATAGAACTTTCTGTGATGAAATAAATATTGTATTCAATAGAGTAGACACTATTCACATGTGGCTAATGCAAATCAGGAACTAAATTTTTTGCTGTATTTAATTTTAACTAATTTAAAGTTAAATATCACAGGGGCACAGTGTCTGCCATATTGGATAGTGCAGTTCTAGATTCTTAGGATTAAGAAAATAGCTGATGAATAAATAAAACAAAAATCAGCTTTGGTACCCAAGAAAATGAGGAACAATTTATTTGAAGCAAAAGACATTGGATTACCACTTCAAAATGAACTTAGCCCCAAAGTATAAAATTGTGTATATATAAAGCTTTCTGGGCATACACACAGTTGTTCATGTGGTGGTAGGAACCAGTATTAATATGATGTCATATGGACCCTACAGGCTGAAAATCTATCACTTTTGGTTATTTTATTTGCAAAGTACCAGGGAATGATTAAATCTGACACATAAGATAGCAGGAGAAAAAAATCAAATGCCAACTGCAAATATCACATTCTATCATACACTCTTTACTTTGTGGCAGGGCCATTTTTCAGCAATAGGAAAATCTAGGGCAACTGCCATTCATGTCATATATCATCCAATGACATATAGAGAGTCCATGGAGAGAAGAGGACACTGTCTTTGCAGGAAATGTGTTTCAGCTTTGTCTGCTTTGAGTGGCTTCCATCTTCAGCCCATGGGTGCTCTCTTCTTCCCAACTCTTTTCCTGGCATCAGCTGTGACTGAGACTTTGATTTTCGCAGAAAGCCAACTAGCTGACACTTTGCAGTAAACCCCAGAAATGATAACTTGAGACCCAGACTCTATTTGAAATAGTAGAACAAGAGTTTGGAGCAATAGGCAAAACATGGGTGGAACCAGCCAGCAAGTTTATTGCACAGCAGTTAACATCTCCCTGGAAGGTGATAAAGGCAGCTATTTAAATTTCATAACAAAATTAAAACTGAAGGAAAATCTTCTTTCTGTATTTGTCTAATATGCATATAACTGAACACAGATGAATTTCAGCTCATTCCAAGCTATATCATTAGAAAATTTTAGTATCTTTGGAACGTTCTGTAGCAAGTGAGGGAAACTACCCAAATTTTTCAGAGCCAGGCAAAGATAAACACTTTTATTATTTGTAATATAAAATTCACTATGGAAGTCCCACAATAACTATTACAAGATGCAGTATTTTCAGTGTGAATCATTTATGTGACCTATACAATTTCCTACTACGGCTGTTGTGGCTTATCTTAATTTTAGGAAGCCATTCAGCACCATGCCCCATGATGTCCTGGTACACCAAATTGAAAAAAAATACGTCTGTATATGTATAGACTTTTCTAAAGTAACTGGTTGAGCAATTATATCCAAAGAGTGTAGATTGATGGTCTATTCTTATCTTAGAGGGAAATCTCTAGTTTAAGCAGAGGGCTCTGTCTTAATCCTTAGGCAGTGAGGTCTAAAAAGAAGTGAGGTCTTGCTTTCCATCTTGTCAAACTTGGAATATAATTCAGAAACAGCACATTATTGGTTGAACTATTACAAATGTTAAAATATAACGCAAAATACATTGGCCAAATATAACAGTAATCACATATAGTATGATAAAATGTAATAGGCTCTTGGTTTCAAGATCAAAATCAAAATCTCTTTTGATTAGCTCTTGGCTGCAAAACAAAGACAGAACGTTCTTTTAAAACTAATGTTGAATGACGAGAACAAAAAATCTGCTAAAATTGCTACTGCATGCTTACCAAGGACAACAATACAGTGTGTGGAGATTGCCCCGCTTTTATCTGTACTGTTCAGTCCATGCCGTGATTATGGTGTTCAACTCATGTCCTGGGGAGGCACCCAAGATCATGGAGGCTCTGGAAATGAAGGCTTTTGAGTAATAAATTGTCTTCCCATGAATAGACTCCAAGTGTAGAAGAGTTAGAGATGGACAATACCAATGGCTGAAATAATCAAAATTTTATGAATGAGGGGAAATGCAATTAAGGGAGTTCACCAAAATTCAGTCTTTTCATGCACATTTTTTTGCTAAATAGCGATTAGATTTGGGAGCATGACTTTGAGGTTGAATATTTATTTTTAACTCAGGAGGTAAATTTTATAAAAATAGAACTACCTTATGCTCCAGCAATTGCACTTCTGGGAATATATTTGAAGGAAACAAAAACACTGTATCGAAGAAATGTCTGCAGCCCCATGTTCATAGCAGCATTATTTACAACAGCCAAGACTTGCAAATAACCTGTGTCCATCAGTGGAAGAAGGAATAAAGAATTCAGCCATAAAAATGGGGGGAAGGGGCCGGCCCTGTGGTGTAGCGGTTAAGTGTGTGCGCTCCACTGCTGGTGACCCGGGTTCAGATCCCGGGCGCGCACCGATGCACAGCTTGTCAGGCCATGCTGTGGCGGCGTCCCATATAAAGTGGTGACAGGTAGGCAGAGATGTTAGCCCAGGGCTAGTCTTCCTCAGCAAAAAGAGGAGGATTGGCATGGATGTTAGCTCAGGGCTGATCTTCCTCACAGAATAAAAAGGGAATCCTGTCATTTGTGACAACATGGATGGACCTTGAGGGCATTATGATAAGTGAAATAAGTCAGACAGAGAAAGACAAACACTGTATGATCTCACTTGTATGTGGAATCTAAAACAAAAAACAAACTCATAGAAAAAGAGATCAGATTTGTGATTACCAAAGGTGGATGGTGCATGGAGGGGGAATTGGATGAAGGGGGTCAAAAGGTACAAACTTCCAGTTAGAAAATAAACGAGTACAGGGGATGTAATGTACAGCATGAGGACTATAGTTAACACTGCTGTACGATATACAGGCAAGTTGTTAAGAGAGTAAATCCTAAGAGTTCTCACCACAGGAAAAAAAAATTTGTTTCTTTCTCAAATTTTTTTTTTGTATCTATATAAGATTATGGCTGTTAACTAAACTTATTGTGGTAATCATTTCATGATATATGTAAATCAAGTCATTGTGTTGTACAGCTTAAACTTACACAGTGCTGTTATGTGTAAGTTTACATCTCAACAAACTGGGAAAAAGACATATAAACGCAAAAAAAAGAGGTACATTTTTGTGTTTTATTCAGCTTTCTTTGATGTCTCTAGGAAACAGTCTAGATTTTAATGTCAGGTGACTCATTTTATTTCAGCTTCATTCCTATTTTTCCTACTCCTCACAACAATTCTGCAATATAGATTCTACTATCTTTTTATATTTAGGGTTCTGTGGGTTAACTAAGCTTACCAAAGAAATAGAGTATATATATATATGTTTTTTCCTTATAGATTTCCAACTGATATAGCACTGTTTGTTGAAAAGACTACCCTTAACTCATTGAATTAGTTCAAGACTTTATTCACAAATCTATTGAGGTGAATGGATAGATCAAGTATGGTACACTCAGACAATGGGATGTCATTCGGTGCTAAAAAGAAGTGAGACATCAAGCCATGAAAAGACATGGAGGAAGCTTAAATGCATATCACTAAATGAAAGAAATCACTCCATAAAAGATACATAGTGTATGATTCCAACTATATGACATTCTGGAAAAGACAAAACTATGGAGACAATAAAAAGATCAGTGCTTGCCAGGGATTGGGCAGGGGGAGGGATGAAAAGGCAGAGTAGAGTGTAATTTTGGGGCAGTGTAAATGCTCTGTGTGATACTATAATGATAGCTAGATTACATTATACATTTGTCCAAACCTATAGAACGTACAACACCAAGAGTGAACGCTAATGTAAACTATGATCTTTGGATGATAATGATGTGTCAGTGTAGGTTTATCAATTGTAACAAATGTAGCACTCTGGTGGGAGATGTCGATAATGGGAAAGGCTGTGCATGTGTAGAGGTAGGGGATATATGGGAAATCTCTCTACCTGTCACTCAATTTTGCTGTGAACCTAAAATTGCTTTAAAAACTAAAGTCTTAAAAAACCAATTGACCATATATTCTTGACTCTATTTCTAGACTCTGTTCTATTTCATTACTTCATTTGTGTTTGCCACAAGGTCTTGATTACTGGTTTTATAGTAAGGCTGAAATTCAAGTAACGTAAATTCTCTATCTTTGTTAGTTTTATTTTTTTCATGTTTTGGATACTCAAAATTATTTTTCTTTCCATGCAACTTTTAGAATAAGTTTGATACTTTCCACAAATAAGTTATGGAGTTTTGATTGGGATTGCACCAAATAAAAGAAATGGAAGCTTTTAAAATATTGAGAGTTCCAAACAATAAACATAGTATATATGTGCATTTATTTGGGCCTTTTAAATTTCTCTCAGCAGTTAGATTCAGTTTTCAGTGTACAGGCCATTTATATTTTTATTAAAAATTTCCCTGAGTGTTTTATGTTTTTGCAGATGTTTTAAATAGTATTTTAACAATTTATCTTCTAAATGTTTATTGCTAATTTACAGAAACACAATTAATTATTGAATATTCACCTTGTATCTTGCAGCCCTGCTAAGTTTACTTCTTAGTAGTAACAATTTTTGTAGATTACTTAAAAATTTTTATATAGAAGATTACATTATCTATAAAGAGATATTTTTCTTTTTTAAAATTACTATTTCATTTTTTTCCCTTGCCTTATTGCATTGGCTAGGATTTCTGGAACAATGTTGAATAGAAGCGATGAGAGCAGACATCCTTACCTTGTTCCTGGTGGACAGCATTCAGACTATAATGTTAAGTGTAGGGAGTTTTGTTTACTTGATTGTTGGTTGGTTGGTTAGTTGGTAGCTACACTTTACCAGGTTGAGAATGCTCTTCTCTATTCCTAGTTTACTAAAACTTTTTAATTATAAATTAAAATATTTTACTTTTACTTGTTTAGTTGTTAATTAAAATTAACTAAAATCATTTCATTGTTTTGATTAAAACATTAAAGCATTGAATTAATTAATCAAATGTTTTTTCTGCAAAATTTGAGATGATTATATGATTTTTCTTTTATTGAATTAATATGGTGAATTATATTGATTGATTTTGAATGTTAATCCAACATTGCATTCCTGGTCTAAACTGAACTTGGTCATGATATATTATCCTTTTACTACATAGCTGGAAGCAATTTGCTTATAACTTGTTAAAGAGTTTTGGGTCTATGTTTATGAAAATGCAAATCTGTAGTTTTCTTTCTGTAGTGTCTTTGTATATTTATAGTTTTAGAGTAATACTGATCTCAAAAATTGGTGTGGTAAGTCCTCTGCTTTCTGAAAGATTTTCTGTAGAATTGGTTCTATATTCTCTTTAACCATGGATAGAAATCACCAATGAAGCCATGGAATCTTGAAGTTTTCTTTACAGGAATGTTTTATAGTTTTGATTTTAATGTTTTAGATAGATATAAGGATATTCAACTTTTCTCATTCTTGAGCTGTTCTGATAAACTGTTTTTCAAGGAATTTGTCCATCTTATCTGAGTTTTCAAATTTTTTGTTTTTTGACCATTGGGGTTTTTTTTGTCTTTTTCTTTTTTTTGAGGAAGATTGGACCTGAGCTAACATCTGTTGCCAATCTTCCTCCTTTTCTCAATTTTTTTTTCTCCCCAAAGCCCCAGTAGATAGTTGTATGTCATAGTTGTCCATCCTTCTATTTGCTCTATGTGGGATTCCACTTCAGCATGGCTTGATGAGCAGTGTGTAGGTCCGCGCCCAGGGTCCAAAGTGGCGAACCCTATGCTGCCAAAACACAGCCCACGAATTTAACTGCTACTCAACCCAGCCGGCCCCCTGAGTTTTCAAATTTATTGGCATAAGGCTTTCATAATAGTATCTCAGTACTCTATTAATGTATATAATGTTCTTTTATTAGTCTATTAATTCTTATTATTCTATTAGTATTCTCTTATTATTTTATTAATGAATGAATTATTCTACTCATCTCTTATCCTTGATATTGGTTGTTTTCTCATTTTTACTCTTGATCAGTTTTGCTAGAGTTTTATTTTCTGTATTGATATTGTCTAAGAATCCATTTTTGCTTTCATTGATTTACTCTGTTATGGTCCATTTACTGTTTCAATATTTGTTTTCATTATATGTAAACTTGTGCTTACTCTAGGTTCAATTTGCTATTCTTTCTTAGCTTCTAACTGTGGAAAATTAGATCATTGTTTTTAAATATTTTTTTTCTTCTTATACAAGCATGTAAAATAATAAATTAACTTTAAAGCACATCTTTAGCTCCATGCCAAGTTTTTGGTATAGTATATTTTATTTTTGTTCAATTCCAAAAAGTTCTAATTTTCCTTATTGTTTCTTTTTGACTCATGGCTTATTTAGAGTGGTTATCTTTAAATATAATTTTTAAGTATTTGTGGATTATTCAAACATGTTTATGTTATTGATAACTAATTCAATTCTGTTTTGGTCATAGCATATATTTGGTATAGTGTCAGTATTTCTACGTGTCTTGATATGTATTTTATTGCACAGCATATGTTCTACCTTGGTGAATATTCCATGTGCCCTTGCAAAAAATGGCTATACTATTATATGCTGATTGGAGAGTTTTACATATGCAAATTAAGTCATTTTGTTGATAATTTTCTCCAAACTTTGTGTATATTTATTATTTTTTTACCTACTTGTTTTATAAATTATGAACAAGTGTTGAGAGCCTCCAAATACATTTGTGGATTTGTTTATTTCTCTTTTCGGATCTATGAGATTTTGCTTTATATGTGTTCAATTCATATACTTTTAGGATTTTTGTATATTTTATATAAATTGACTACTTTATCACTGTGAACATTCCTCTATTCCTAGTAATATTCCTTGTTCAGAAGTCTACTTAGTTTGATTATAATATAGACACTCTAGCAATCATATGATTATAATTTACATATGTCTTTTTCCACACTTTTCTTGAGTTAGATTTATTATGGTGTTATTTCATACAGTAAAATTCTCCTTTTTCAGGTGTACAGTTTAATGGGCATTCACAAATGTTATAGTCATGTTATCCCATCACAATCAATATATAGATTTTCATCTACTCAAAAAGTGCCCTCACAGCTGCTTGTATTAGTTTCCTATTCCCATTGTAACAAATTAGCACAGAATTAGTGGTTTAAAAAGGCACATATTTGTTCTCTTACAGTCCTGGAGATTGGAAGTCAGAAATGAGTCTTAAGGAGTTAAAAGCAAGGTGTTAGCAGAGTGGTTCCTTCTCCATGGGAGAATGCATTCCTTGGTTCTTCAAGGTTCTGGAGGCTTCTGGAATTTCTTGGCTCCTTGGCTTATGACTGCAACACCTCAGTCCCTGCTTCCTTTATTAAATTGCCTCTCCCTATGACTCTGACTCCTCCTGCATCCCTCGTACAAGGACATTTGTAATTACTTGGCCTATCCTGATAATCCCAGATAATCTCTCCATCTCAAGATCTTTAATTTCAAGACATTTGCAAAGTTCCTTTTACTCTACCAGGTATCATTCACAGTTCTGGGGATTAGGAAGCGGACATATTTGAGGACAGTTATTCAGCTTACCACACCCCTTAGAGTCCATACCCTTCTCCCCTCCAATACACAGCCTCTGGCAATGACGGATCTGACTTCTGTTGTTATAGATTTGCTTGTTTGGAATGTCAAGTAAGTGGAATCATATACTCTGTAGTTTTTATGTGTCTGTAAAATGCTTTTGACATCCATTCATTTTTTTAATATGTTTCAGTAATATGCTACTTTTTAATGTTTTATTTTATTGTACGGATTTACCATTGTTTATTCATAAATCAGTAAACAATTGTGTTATTTTTAGTTATTATATACCACAGTTTGTTTATTCATAAGTTGGTGGACGTTTGTGTTGTTTAAGCTATTATGAACATAGCTCTCATAAACATTTGTGTACAGATTTTTTTTTAGACATGTATTTTAATTTCTCTTGAGTGAATGTCTGAGTCAGAATACTAGTTACCTATTGATTGCATGTTTCCCAAAATGGCTTCCACATTTTACATTTCCACAAGAAATATATGAGAGTTCCAGTTATTTTGCATTCTTACCATCACTTGGTATTACACCAAAAATAAATTTGGTTTGTTTTTATTTTTTAACATTATCACTTCTACTGAGTATGTAGTAATATCTCACCGTGAATTTGACTTGAACTTCCCTAAGGACTAATCATGATGCGTATATTTTTTTGTGTTTATTTCTGTTCTTCGTAGAAGTGTCTCTTCAAATAATACAAGGAATATTTTCACTGAATGAAGGATTACTGGTTGATAGTTTTATTCTTTAAGTACTCTAAAGATGTCAATTTCATTGTCTTCTGATTTGCATAGTCTCATATGTGCAGTGTATCAAATTCTTTCATTATTTTATTTTACTTTTTCTCCTTTATATATCATTTATCTTTTTCTCTGGCTGCATTTCTGATTATTTTTACTTTGCTTTTGGTTTCCAAAGTTTAGTTACTATGCCCAGATTTTTCTTTTTCTAATTTTTTTCCTCAGTGTTCCATTGGCTTGGGGATTTCTGAGATTCTCAGATTTTCAGTTTATTGTCTTTCATTAATTTTGTAAAATTCTCTGCTATTATCCCTTCATTGACTATACATGCCCCATTCTAGCTTTCTTCCTTTTGCGAGAAGGAGTCTAATTATACAAATATTAGACTCTGTTTCTCAGAGGTCGTTGAGAGGTTTTCTTCTTTATTTATATTTCACCTTATCTTTCTTTGTTTTCAATTTGGATAATACTTATTAACCTACCTTTGAGTTGACTGCATTATTATTTAGCTATTTCTAATCTGCTACTAAGTTGACAGAAATATTTATCATCTCTGTTATTGTGTTTTTTCTAGTATTTTATTTCTAGCTTTCCCATTTTACTTTTTTAAAAAGTTTCTTTTTCATGAATGTTGTTCACCTCTTCTACTAGCTTTTTTTTAAATCCTGTTAATCCTAGTAACTTTCTCTGTCTGATGGTTCCAACATCTTTCTCATTTCTGGGTCTTGTTCTATTGATGATTTTATCTTTTGACAATGTTTCTTTTTCTCCTTTTTTGTGTTATAATTTTTTATTGAATGCCAACACTATGTGTGGAAGACTAGGAGAGACTGAGGTAAATTGTGCTTACCCTCAATGGGAGTTTTATCTGGTTAACCTAGTCAGTAATCGAGTTGGGTTTCACTTTTGTTTTTTCGTAGTCATTTTCAGTGAATCACAGACTTCAAATTCTCCCGTGGCAGTTTGACTCACCTTGCGTCTACTGTGGGGCCTAAACTGATGGAGAGATTTTTCTGTGCGTTCCCACTTAATCCTCATATTTCAGCCATGTTGCAAGCTTAAATCACAGACAGAATCTCTCTGCACGTTTTTCCGCTGTAGACCTTGTTATTTGTTGCTAAGCTCACGGTGGAGTGGCAAAGGCATTCTGGGTTCTCTTGGGCCAGCTCCAGTCTTAGAAGGGTCTGATGAGCTCAACTCTTAAGCTTTCAGGTTTTCTCAGCCTTCCTGCACTTAATCTCAGGTGTAGCCTAACTGTGTTGTATTCCTCAGGGGTCTTGTGCAGGAGAAAGTGATTACACTAGTCCCCCCTTATCCATGAGGGATACGTTCCCTGACCCCCAGTGGATGTCTGAAACCATAGATAATAACAAACCTGATATATTCTATGTTTTTTCCTATACATACATACCTATGATAAAGTTTAATTTATAAATTAGGCACAATAAGAGATTAACAACTATAACTACCAGTAAAATAGAACAATTATAACCATATACTGTAATAAAAGTTACCGCAGATCTTAGCAACCTCAGCATGTGATTTTTTTTCTTTCCTTATTAAGTCTAGAACTTCCACCTCTTCACTTAAAGGAAGCACTTTATGGCTTCTCTTTGGCCTATCTGAATTGCCACCATCACTATTCTTGTGCTTTGGTGCCATTATTAAGTAAAACAAGGGTTACTTAAATACAGACACTGCAATACTGAGACTACTACTAAGTAACTAATGGGCAAGTAGCATATACAGTTGAAGATACGTTGCACAAAGAGATGATTCACATCCTGGACAGGACAGAGCTGGATGGCACAAGATTCCATCACATTACTCAAGATGGTGGCTATTTAAAGCTTATGATTTGTTAATTTCTGAAATTTTCCATTTAATATCTTTGGACTGTGGTTGACCATGGGTAAGCGAAACCATGGAAAGTGAAACTGCAGAGAAGGAGGGACTAAAGAATTTCCACTTGAATATGTTGTATAGTTTTCTATGTTATGCCAAGATTCTCTACCATGTCACTTAATTCTTTGAAGATATTGAGCATACTTATTTTAAAGCCCATGTGCAAAACTTTATTTCTATTTTTTTCTGTGAGGAAGATTAACCCTGAGCTAACATCTGCTGCCAATCTTCCTCTTTTTGCTCAGGAAGATTGGCCATGGGCTAACATCTGTGCCCATCTTCCTCTAATTTATATGTGGGATGCCTGCCAGAGCATGGCTTAATAAGCGGTGCGTAGGTCCGCGCCCAGGATCCAAACCTGCAATCTCCAGGCTGCAGAAGCGGAGCGGGTGGACTTAACCACTATGCCACTGGGCTGGCCCTGAAACTTTATTTCTTAGTCTATTTCTATCATTTGTTTCTTTGTAGTGTCATTGAGTTAAGCTTTGTCTTCCTGTGTGCCTTGTTACTTTTTTTTATTGAAACTAGATATTATGCATGAAAGTACACTTTTAATTTCCTCCCAGAGATGTTTTAGTTATGCCTCTGGCAGGCAACAAAGGTAAAAGCAGATAATTTTAATCTTACCAGAAATTGAATAGATTTATTTTTTGACTCTAATTATCGTGGTTGGTCAATATTGGGCTCACAATTGCTATTAGGCTATAGACGTTGGGAATCCTGAACAAAAAGATGGAGTATTCAGCATACTTTCATACGTGGTAAACCCTGACCTCCAATATTTGTCCCCAAGCCACACGAAATTGCTACAGTCTCTGAACAGCTTTTCAGCCTTGTAGCAGCTAATTTCAGAAATGGTTGTTTAAAACTTTTCCTAAGGGCCATGATCACTCCTACTGGATTCTCCACATTTTGAATTCCATATCTAAAAATTCTCTTTGCCTTGAAAACTTTTAATCATCTATATCTATGTCATGTACACAGATATGGATATGCCTGTATATGGTATGCATCCATATCTAGATCTGAATCTGATATAGATATGGATCCAGATCTGATATAGATCCAGATCTAGATATAGATATGGATCCAGATCTGTTTCTAGATATAGATATAGATATAGATATTCTTCTACAATTTTTAAAAGACTCCACGTTTGATGCAATAAGGGTATTTGCTAAAGTGATGACAGTGTAAATGTCAAAGGGTCAAACCTTAGACATTTTATAAAGAAAATAATAATTCTGAATCTGGGTAATAAATACATTATAACATTTTGTATATCCTTACAATATCCTTTATAAGGAAAAAGGAAATAAAGAAAGTTCTTTTGGAAGAGAAAGATAATGAATAGGTAAAACACACTGTGTTTAATATTATGGTGAAATAACTAGATACAAACAACCATCCCCGGTTATCACTTATTTTCACAGTTTGGGGGGTGAGGTACAAATAGAATTAATGTTTTCCAATGATAGTTTTCTAGGAAAAAAATGCTTCCCCAATGCTTTTATTCAGTTTACTGATATTTGAAGACGGCATCTATACTGATGCTACGCTGCAAAAGAAATAAAACCAAATATATAATAACTTAAACACAGGAGATATTTAAGTTCCTTCTTTGCTAGTAATTATTTGAAAAACACGTGAACACTTTCCTACATAATATGTTAAATTACAGGCATCTGACACAATGTAACAAGCCAAAGGCTTCACCTCTCTCTGTTACCAAGTATTTCTCAGTGTCTTTTATATAGGATTAAAAAACGCTTTGTCATATTTCCATGTGTACAAGCTTTATTAGACCTACTTGACTGCAATCTCCTTTGTGGCTAGATAATGCTCTATTCAATTTTTCCCAACCACATCGATTACTAAAGGGCCTTGCACATAGGACTAACTTGATTTGGGTTTGCTAGATTATATTAATTTTGTTTGAAAATTAGGACTATTGTGATCAAACCAGTTCCAACACTTTTCCTAAGCTGTTGTGTTCATCACTCTTTTTTCACACAACATTTCTTGGCTAATATAGCATGCTTTCTATGCTGTGAGCAGCTGGCATGATATCTAGAATAGATGTAGTGCATTAATTCTTGACTACTGGGAATTACCAGCTGGCACAGTTGATAACTGGGTAAGCAATAACAATAGTAGATAAGATTATCTGTGCCTTATTCCAAAGGAGACACTCATAGAGGCCCAAAGCTCATAATTTTCCTTTTTTAATTTATCCAGATTTTGGCATATTTTGAGGGAATGCCTGGAAATTTTCTCTATAACAAATAAAACCATTGATGATTTATCTTTTTGAATCTTCTCACTTAACTCATTCAAAAATATCTGTGATACATAGATAAATAATGAGAAATTGAGTAATAGTTGTTTATTTAAGGTCAACTTATATAATATAGTATCTTTCCAAATTCAGTAAGGTGTCAGACTTATGAGCAAGATGGATTCAAATGCTAAAGGGAGCACCCCCAGAGCTGATCATAATGAAGTCCCAGCCGTCACAGTGAATGATCACAGACTGTGAAGATGGCACTGCCGGGTTTGACTTTGACGAAATTAAGTACTATTTTTGATAAGCTTTGCTAACCTTATTTCCAGGAAGAGTTAGGATATAGAGAGAATACTCTAGTAAATCAAACAGCTTATATTGCTTTAGAAATAGAAGAACATTTTGAATTTAAAGATAATGATTCTAAATCTCTACTACATATGTAATTTTGAATAAGTTTATCTATTTGAATACATAATATTATACCCTTGCTTAACAATCAGAATGCCTAAGTAAAGAAAATTATATGCAATCTGGCACTACAGAAACCCATCTGCAAAAGAATTACTTTAAAAAAAGGGAAAATTAATGATTAGCTCTGTGAAACGCAATCGTAGAATAATATAATTTTAGGGATCATTTAGTCCAACACCCTTAATTTACACATGAGATAATCAAGGCCTAAGCTCACAAAGAGAATTTAATGACAGGACTAAAAACTTGAGTCCTCCAAATTTCAGATCAGATGTCTTTTCTTTTGAGTCATCTTGGAAAACCATTGTAGACTGATATTCATGTAATCCTCCTGTGATAATTGCACTGAAAACCAGGAGTAAGAATATATGTGGCTCTGCAATTTTATGTATTGACATTATTGTAGGCCTAAAGCTACTCAAGTCGAAATTAAAGATTTTCTGTACTGATACTACATAGAGAACAACAAAATAAGAGTAATCAAGGGCCAAAAATCAATAGTAAAGGAGTACAGCTGAAGGAAATGTAAGTCAAAATGCATTGCAATGATCTCTAGAGAAAATGAAATAGTTCTGTGTGAACATACACTAATACATGTCCAAAAGTGGTTTTGAAGTGAAAAAAAACAAAAGATGCACACATACCAACCCTTTCCCCAGAAAACAACAAAACAGGTTCCAGTACAGTAGCTGTCTCATTTATGTGCAAAATGTTGGGTGGATAGAATGTCAGGAAGTCCATGAAGGTATACTCAAAGTGTTTGCATGTAATTACCACCGTAAAGTGGGATTAATAAGGTGGGGGAGGCACTTTCCTTTTCTGTATTTTTTTATTTCACCTTTTTAAAATACTATTAATGTCCCTACATTACTTTTCTAGTAATATTTTATTCCAAAATGGTGATGCAATTGAAATATGTAATCTAAAGAAGTCAATTCAATAAATCACTGACTACGGATGTATTTTTGTATACATCTGTTTCAAGCATTGCTTGAGTGGCATAAAATATTTGAGAAAGATTAGAAGTGATAGGCTTCTAATAGGAAGCAAAATACCAATAAGTATCCCAAAAGGAGCACAGGTTCCAAGTAGTTATTTTTCAATGAGAGAAAACTTTTATCCTGTGTCATTGACAAATATGTTAAAATTTTTTAATATTAATCTAATGGTTATATGTTATCACTTGTCTTCAAAACTTCATTATACAGTCTGTCCTAGACAACTCTAAATTCACCCAAATATGTGTAACTCAATAGCTGAGGAGCATTGTCTTATTTACATGCATAGTATGAAAACACTAATATGTAAGCACACTTCTCTGATCTCCTTGCTGACAAATTCATTGTCCCAATGTCTTCCTGAGTCTCAAGTGGGCACTAAATTGTGAATTGGGGTAAACCTATAATCTTAGGTTGCATAAAATGAAAATATTAATGTCTTCTTATCTAGGTCTTTTCAAAATATAACATATCTACACTATGGATCTCAAAGACTTCCAGAGGCATTCAACAGGACCACCATATAATTATTAAGAGCAGCAATAACTCTTATTAGTTCTGATATACTTTCTCTTGAATTTGATAAGAAGTCCCTAGGAATTGATTATTAAGAGCACTGAGTTAGAAATCAACTAATCTAAATTCATTTCTATCCTGGTCTTTATCAAATGTGTGGACTTTGATTAGAAACTTAATATTCCTTTGACTCGGTAAGTGCTTCTGGAGAAACCATGATAAGAAATCTGAAATTAAATAAATTTAGCTTTCAACTTCTATTTCCCACACAATCATTAGTGAATTCTATACATTCAAGGATTATTTTTGAGAAATTGGGCTGAATGGTTAGTGAAGTGATTAAATCTGATTAAAATAGGATCTAGTAAAGTCACTTGTCTGAATCTAACCATTTCCCAAATGGGAAATTTTGTTGTATAGTAAATATTTGTTGTATAGTAAATCTTTAGATTGTAGAAGTCTATAGCAGGTTAACTTAAATGAGAAAGACAATTCATTCCCAACCCATGCAAAAAGCTCAACCATTTCTTTCTAATATGACTAAAGCTCTGTAACACCTACATAATTGGTAATCAAAAGATTTTTCTTTTATTAAAAAAATAAAGAATTTAACAGTTACCCAATGAGTAATTGTGATCTTCCTTTACCCTGTTTTTCTGAACAATGGTAAGTCTCCAAGTTTAAAGAGCTACTTGAGAGTAAATTCTTTGCTACATAATGCTTGAAATTGTTCAACATTTTCACTGTCCACTGCAAGAAAGCCAGCCTTACAAGATTGTTTTTTTGTCCTCCGCTTCCTAGAAGTTTGGAAGTCAAGAAAAAAGTGGAGGTCCAATTGTATTTCACATTCTATTTACTGTTATAATATTTTTTTCAAAACTGATTGATGAATTCATTTTCTCAATGTCAGATTTTTCTGTAAGTCTGCCATCAAAGGAATGTAATCTGCTGTAGCATGCCATGGCAGAGAACAGCACCAGCTGCGATGGCAATGGCTGGAAGTCATTGGTGAATCCTTGGTTCCACCGGCAGCAATAACGAGGTGGTGGTGGGAAGCACAAAGACCACTCCTAGCCTTTGGGTTTTTGGCTTGATACACCAAGAAAGGTTTCAATTTAAACATCATCCCCATAATCTCCACCTGCACACAACATTAGCCTATTTCTGAATGCTTTATGTCCTGGTTCTTCTTTTTGACTTTTTTCTTTTGAAATGAATGTTCTAGATAACACTTATTTAGAAAAAGGCCCAATTTCATTCAGATAAAATTCTGCTTTGCTTTAAAACCATTTTGTCAATTGATTACCGCAACTCACTGAGGAAGATAGCTGCAAATTCATTATAAGTGACCTTTAAATTATCCATTTTTGCTCTTTTAAGATTTCTTCACACTAGGTTTGCTTGAAATACAATATTTTTACCAAATCATCTCCCTTTTCCATCTACTTCGTCAGATCTTTGGTGGTGATCAATGCTTTCCATTATATTGATATGGTCTCAATGATATCCATGCCAATTGTAGCTATCATTCCACAACAAAAGAAATTGCTGTAATTACTAAAATGTTACATGCCATCTTGAAATTCTCCAGAATCCACAACACTTATATAATTCATTTAAATTTTTTCATGCTTAAAAATCCTCTGCATGAAATATGGTGATATATGCACGGCAAGGCTTATGACTTTTCAGCATTCACCTCTTTCAACACACTTTGTGACTTTCAAATTATCTTTTGATGCATAGACTTTGCTAAGCCTCTTAATTTGTCTTCTTTCCTAAGAGACTATGTCACTATTTTAGAAGATATTTTCTTTCAATAATGTGAGGAAGACATTGTAGATAATGTACACCATGTCTAAAAATCAAGAGAACAAGTTGTATTTTTATTAAAACAAAAGCAGAGACATGGCCATGATTCACTGTAGATCTTCCCACCAAGACTTGCACACACGTGAAAGTTTCCCTAATCTGTGCATGCATATTTATGATAATGCATTTTCAATTTAGTTAGTAAATGCTGGGGAAAATTGTACGTTATTGTAGTGCAATTCATATTATGAGTTCAAATAGTGCAGGAATCTAAATCTTGTATTATATGTTCTGTTAACATGTCCAACATAGTCTTTACACTAACTATGAATTGGGTTCACTACTTCACATAGCTCTTTTTAGTAATACTTGAATGGAAACTACAAAAATGAATAGAACAGAATTCACTCTGCACCACACATATTACCTACAGCTTAATAAACAATCTAGTGATATAAACATATGTACATGCATATAAAATTTGAATTATGTATTATATGTAATCAGAATCTGAGATGACTAATGTGATCATGAAATTGGGACCACACTTTCAAAATATTAATAGAAAGCATAATTTATATAGAGATACAATTATCATAATTCTACAAGACAGACTAATATTCTCTTAACTAAAAGCGACCGAGCCAAAGATAGGTTAACTTGCTCTCACTCATGCCATCTTCTTTGATTAGCTCGTCCTCTTATCTGTGTCACACTGACATATCTCTCACACTACTTCATGCCCTATTGACCCACATCCTAGGTTCAAGGGTGCCACTGAAATTCAGGGTGCAAATTAGAGAGTCTTCATCATCCATTTACAAAACTCAAGTTATTTGTTCCTATTTAAAAAGCAATATAAAGCAGCAATTAAAAGCAAGGATTTGAATCTCAACCCTGTGACTTAATACTGATGTGATTTGGGTAAATGCACTGACCTCACTCCATCTCAGATTACCAACTGTAAACTGGGCTTTACATCTACTCTCATGGTCAAATGAGATATATGTTGCACCTAAAATGTTTTGCACAAATCCTGGCTCATAGAAAGCACCAAATAACCAAGAGTTCTTGTAATGGTTGTTAAGTTCTATTAAAAGGAGATTTGCCTGTGGTTTTATTTGAGTTGTGTTTCATATCAATGCATACATTTCAAAATTGTCTGATGCATCTGGCTGTTCCTATCATACTGTGGCTTCTTCTCTCTGCTCCCTGTGGGAGACAGTGCTTTAGAGAAAGCCCCAAATATTACAGCAGAAACAACTTCAAAATATCTTTACAGTACATGATAGCTGCTTCTTATATCACACTGTGAAGAATGATTTTGCTTTTTCAAAAATAAGTTTACCTCCAATTTATGCATCTAAGATGTGGTATTAGGTTAATAGATTAATACGAGGTCAAATTAAGTAGACACATGAAAATAAGATCATACAATTAAAAAGATGAGTTTTCCATTACACTAAAAGGATGATAAAACTCAGAAAAAATAAGGCCAGCTTTGCACCAGATTTTAAGGTGACTTGGATATAGGACTTCCACAGTATAGGCACAAAAATATATACATTACAAACAATGTACTTCAAATGATTATTAAGTCAATGTGATTTTTAATGATGTGTTTTGACATTATTCAATCATCATTTCAGTATAATATTGCTGTATATATTTTGTGTGATTGTAAACTATGCTGGTCATACTGAGAACATGGATTTGCAATCTACAGGTAGGATAGCAACTTGCCCAGAACTCACTCTCAGGAGAAATTTAAAGCTGAGCTGGCACAACACTGCCGCACCCCCAGTGTCTTGGTGCATCCTGGTGGAAAGCCAACAGGGACTCAAGTTTCACTTCCTAGTCTTCGTTTTTATTTTACCTCAAAAATAGGACACTTCAGAAGCCTCAGACCACTTTTTTCAACTGTGCATCTAAAGAACGCACGATTGTAGGATGTTTATATTAATTGATACAGAGGCTGGAAGTGTCTAGCTGTTTCTGGAGTGCGTGATGATTTGACATTGTCGTTTGAACAGAGGTCAGGTGCTAGTGACCCTGGGGAGAGAAGCACCGGGCAGCACGAAGGGAGTAGGAGCCTCTCCTGGGTGGTGTGTGAACGGATTGAGATGCCGTGCGTACTTTCTCACCTGTGCTACTAGAGACTTCTATTCTCATGAGATTTAAGCAAGCAGCTTGGAATGCTAAGCAATTTCCAGGAATCTGTGTGCAAACGTTCACCCCTACAAGTCTAAAGAAAGCCAAGCTACCATTCTATTTTTAAGAGGTTATACTCTGTTAAACATCTCGAAAAAAATTCCATTTAGAAAAAAGTCTTGCAACTGATTACATGTTGGCAATTTCAGCTATTTACTGTTTCATTAACATATCATGTTAAGTTTATCTGTAATTTAATTAGAAATGGATTAGGAAAAATATTCATCCCGTATCCTTGTGTTCTTTGTGTTGAAATATATGAACAATTTAAGAGAGAATTATTTCTAAAGCAATTCCCTTGTTTAAATTAGGCTATAAAATTGAATTACTTAATAGCAATGCTATAAAGCTGGACTGCTTTATAATCTTCCAGGTACTTTCACCTGTAATATTGCACCAGATTTCTACGTTAACTCTGTAAGACAAGTATGTCAGGTACTGTTACCCCAGATCCACAAAAGTAGATGTTAAAGAAGAGAAGTCAAGCAATTTCATTTTTAACTTAGCGACATACCAATGGCCAGAACCTACATTTTGAGATTCTTAATGAAGAAGACCTTTGTTTATACCGGTGCTTTCGTTTGTTTTTGGCTATACCACACTTGGAAACAAATGTTCTATTGGTGTTGCTCAAACTTGATTGCATATGCAAGTCACCAAAGCAGCTTTTAGATCATGCTTAGACTATGCACACACACATACACACACAGGCACACACAGATGCATACACAAATAAGATGAGGAGTTTTTTCAATATTGGAATTTCATCATAAATAAATATTTATGTAAATCGATATGAAAAATCAAAAGATCCCAGTAGACAAATGGAATAATCTAAACTCTGCTTGATTTTGTTCAAGGCTTTTATATACACATGCTTACTTTATTCTTTCCAGTTTTTGTTGTTAAATTTTAAAATAAGTGCTTGTTGTAACAAGTGGAGTTTTAAAAGTTTCACAGTGTAATGTTAATATGCCTACTTTGTTGAGATAACCAACACTATTTATATACGTTATGAGATAACAGCCATGTATAGATGTTTCTACTCCTTTATTTGTGTTCTTACAATTACGTATATAATAAGGATTCTCATATATAAAATTCAAGTCTTCTATATTTACGCCTTTTTCCCTGCATGGCCTTCTAATTTCTGAAAGCTCTGTGTTATAAATTTACACCGTTGACTAAAGGATTCACTTTCTCCTTGAACTCTATCAGATTTTGGTTTACATAAATCAAAGCTTTATTTTAGGTGCATAAAATTCATGACTGTTAAATAATCTTGAAGAATTTTTCCTTTCAGCAAAGTAAATTTCCCTCATTTTTTAATAATTTTTACCTTGAATTATATTTTATTGTTTTCTACTATTGTTAATTGCTAGCATTTGCCTAGTATCTTTTTACATTCATTTCTTGACAGATTCTTAGGTCATTGAGATTTGGTGTACTTCATTTAGGAAGATTTTTCTGAGAATCTATCTTTAATAGACGACTCTAATCCATTCACATTTATTGTTATTACTTATATATTTGTAGTTATTTCTGTCACATGTTTTCATATGTTCTATTTATTATGCTTTCTAATTGTTTACTTTTCTTCTCTTATCCGATATTTGTTGGAATTTTATTCTATGGTCCATTTTTTAGGTAAATATTTATCATTTACAATCTACTTAAATTTTTTTGGTGGTTACTCTGAAACTTTTAACATTACCTTAAATTTTTCAATTTTTAACAATGTCTAGAATTAATCAATAGATACAGCTAAAATATTTTAACTTTTCTAGGTTCCTTCCTCATTTCTTCTGAGATGATAGGATCTGTAATTTTGGACAATAGTATAATTTATTGATTTTAACTCTCAATTTTTATTTAGGCTTAAATATTTGTTATATTTTCTTTTCCATCACCAATGCCTCATTCTTCATGATTCACTTATTTTTCTTGCAAAATAGAAAAATTTTTTTCAATTTTTCCAGAGATTTTTTGAAAAAGAATCTACAGAAATCAAAATTTCTTTATCATTACATTTCTGAAAATGTTATATTGTTCTCACACTTGAGTGATAATTTGACATGGATAGAAATCTAGATGAGGTTTATTTTCTTTTATATCTTAAAGATATTTCTCTATTCTGTATTTACATCCATGCTTCCAGACAAGAAGTCTGATGCCAATCTGGCTGTCATTTATTCATGGGTAATCTTTAATTTTATCTTAGAGACTTTTAAGGTATTTTTTTAAATACTTAACTTGCAAATTTTTACTGTAGTGTGTCTAGGTATGTTCATGCGCACGTGTGTGTGTTCCTGTGTGTGTGTTCATTTGGGGAGTTCCTTTCCTTATTTCTATCCTGCTTATTCAGTGGGTCCTTTCACTCTTACCCTTTATGTTATCTTTAATTTCTAATAAATTTTCTTAACTTTTTCTTTCAGTCTTTCTTCTCCATTGTGACAGTTATCAATTTATTAATTCTCAGCTCCAAATCCATACTTCATTGCCTCCTTTGCAAAAATATGGCTGGGTTCCTTAAATATTTTTCCTTTGCCAGCTTGCAGATGTTAAGTTTTGTCAGTAGAGGGCGCTTCAGAGACATTGGAAGAAGAAGGGCTTTTCTCCTCCTGGTTCCGGGATGCTCCTCTTCTCAGGCTCCAGCAGTTTGTGTAGAATTGTCATCAGTACTGGGAAGCCAGTAGCACTTGGAATCTTCCCATGGCAGCTTCATGGCGGCTTTGAAGCAGCATGCCACCAGCAAGGCATCTCCTGTAACCAGCTTCCTCCAGCACAAGACTTCAAGTGGCTTTGCAGTGGATGCTGAGGCTAGATACCTCCTCATGACTTGTTTGTTCTAGTACTCCCTCTCCAATATAATGCCACTGTCTGTGCACCTTCCCTTGGACACCTCCCCAGGCACCTCGTGGGCAGTTTTCAGTGACTTTATGGGCATAGCACTTCCTGTGGATGGATCCCCAGGATTCCAGAAGGCAGATCTGCACAGTCTCACCAGAGCAGCACCTAGAGAACGTGTCTAGCTTCTAACCAGTATCTATGGCTGCACCCTCCCAATAAGGTCTGGGTTTCAGCCCTGGTGGAAACAATCTAGATTTTACTGTTCTATCAGGCTTACGCATGGTGGTTACTCCATATGCCCCCCATTACTATATTCCTTACTGCTCAATCCTCTGTTATGTCAATTTCCTGTTAATAATTCTTTATATTAAGCTTTCCATGTTTAAATTACTGTATGGTTTCTCTCTCCTTACTAGACCCTAATTAGTGTAGAATAATTATTGGGGACTGTCCCAAGAGAGTGACCATAAAGATGAGATTTCGGAATTGGTTTGGCCATGCTCTTAGACTTGAATGCAGTGACAAACTCTTTGGGAAATGGGAAGCTAGTAATTGATGGTATACATTGGCATTGTAATGAGTCAAGTTATCATCTAGGGTTGGTTGTGACAAAGTGACAGCCTTGGGACCCAAGTGTCTGCCGCACTTGACCGTTATGGTGTAGTGATGACTCTAAACAGTGTGGGATGGATCTTTTGAGCGCACTTTGGTGATTACAAGTAGAAAATGACAAACTCAGATTTCTAAGAATCAGCTTGTCAAGGTCTGAGAGCCAGTGAGCTTCCACCACAGTTCTTGTCTTGACATGAGTATAGCCATGTTTGGCCATTCCATTGACCTACAGCCACCAGCACATAAAGAAATATAAAGCTGCTTTCTGTGTGGTGGGAACTGGCCCTTCTCCCACAGAGATAGTTGCAAAATTGTAACATTACAAGGCTCTTTGGGTGTCGTAGCTCAGGATGGACTGGCCATCTGTGCTGGGCTGGGATGATAACCGGGGAGAACAATGCACGTACACAACTGCTGGGCTGGGATGATAGCCAGGGTGCTCAGTGCACGTAAGCCACTGATAACCATTTGTGGATGGGAACACTAAATGCTTGCTCTGCAAACTCTGTAACTGCTTATTCTGGAAATTACTGATGCTATATAAACTGCTGGAAACTGAGACCTGGTGAGAGTCTCACCTGTGGAGGGGACGCCTTGCCAGCACCTCTGATGATCAGATTCCCACCTAGCCATGTCAACTGAAGGGAGTCTCCCCGGCAGTGGGGCGTGGATGTCTTCACTAACCGATCTGATGTGTTTTCTTTTCGGTCAACCTGGTGTTTCTCTTTCCGGTTCATTTGTGTCATTTCCCTTCAGTCAATTTGGTGTTTCCATTTCTGACGGATCTGATGTTTTTCCCTCTTATTATATGATCTATTCGAATCTGCTGCTGTCTCAGTCGATTTGGTGTTTCCCTGTCTGATCACTCTGATGTTTTTCCCTCTTATTATTTAACCTATTCAGATCTGTTTTTGTACTATCACCTTTACTCTACTCTATATAGTAAAATATACCTTCAGTCCATTTGTTTGGAGTGGAAAGTTTCTTTTACATCTCTGATTGAGTCCCCCAAACCTCTTAAAACAGTCCTGAGAGAATCTCTTACATATTCTATTGAAATGGCTGATGTTGCTAAAATCAAACACAAAATTTAATAATGTCGGTGCCTGAAATGCAATGGCAGTTGAATTCAGTCTTTCCAACATTATCCTGTGAAAGAGCAAGCATCCATTGAGGAAGAATGGGATCCTGAATTTAGAATAGGAATACATGTTTGAACCCAATGGAACTGACAATATTGCATTCCCAAATTATTCTGTGTCTTCCTTGTCAGTGGAAACAGTTGGCCCTCCATGTCTGAAAGTCCTGTGATAACCTCCCCTGGGCAGGTGACTTAAGAGGATGTGAGCCATTAACATGGCACCTAAGCAGGGCATTCAGATCCTACAAATGTTTGGCCAAAGAGTGAGGAAGATAACACTAGATATAGCTGAATTCATCGATATGGGCACACTTGCAAGACGTTCTGGACTTATTGCATTAATTCATTCAGCTGCAGGTGGCTCTGATACCTTACTTCATTTATTGGCTGAAACTTGTACTCCACAATGGCCTCCATTTAATGAGAGTGAGATAGCCAGAGCTTCCTTGGTGTGGTGTAGAAGAGGGAATCCAAAGAGAGACGGGAACTTGTATTGGACTTACAAAATTAGAACTCAATTATATACTGCTTTAAGAGATAAACCATAAATGTAATGACACAAAAAGGCTGAAGTTTGAAAAGATGGAAAATAAAAGATATACTATGCAAATACTAGTCAAGGGAAGTTTGGATAGCTATGCTGATGTCAGTCACGGTAGACTTTAAAGAAAGAAGAATCATGAGTGATGAAAAGTAGTCTTGCAAAATGATGAAATGGTCAATTCACTAGGAAAATACAACCATTCTTAATTTATATGGTTCTAATATAACTTGAAAATACATAAAGCTGGAAAATCACTGAATTTTTAAAAGTACATAGTTCATAGCAGAAGATCTTATTTATGTTAGTAATTTGTAGAATTGGCAGACAGATATTAGCAAGAGTATTGAATATTTGAATAGCACAATTAACAAGCGTGTCCTAATTGACATATATAATATACTGCCCCCCAAAACTGCAGAATATAAAGTCTTCTCAAGAAAACTTAGAACACGTTCCAAAACTGACTGTATGTTATACTACAAAGCTAATTTCAACAAATTCCAAAAGTTTTCAAAATATTGAAATAGTTTAAAAAGTGATCATAAGAATGGCAACTATTACAAGAAAAACTAAAGGAAATTAACTCTAGGGAAAATAAAGAAACAAAAACGTTATGGAAATAGGCTATGTGATATGACTTCAAACAGCTGACCTTGCTATTAGGAATAATTTCCAATGATTAATAAAGAAGATGAAAGGTAATTCCAGCATAATATTTGTCCGGCAATTGAGAAAATTTTACAGAATCATTTTTTTGTAAATCCTGTTTTTTTTGGGTTTTCAATTTTAAGAGTTAAACTATAGACAAAACATAAGACTTAGGTATGGTTACAAGACTAAATGCTAACTTTCACAACAAAAAGCAAACCATAGCTAATAAAAAATATAATAATGACAGGAGAAGCAAAGATCAAAAAAAGGTTAAGGGTACCAATATTTCCTCAATATCAATATCAGAAAAAACAAAGTTTTTAAAAGAGCATTTAAAATATTAAAGAAAAGGAGAGA